>NC_069002.1:33225829-33227204 GCF_001194135.2 Octopus bimaculoides | reverse complement strand
GTTGTTGCTGCTGATGTTGTTGTTTTTGTTGGTGGTGGTGGTGGTGTTGGTGGCGGTGGTGCTGGTGGTGATGGTGATGATGGTGGTGGTGGTTTTGATGGTGGGGTGGTGGTGGTAATGTTTTGCTGTTTTAAAATATGCTTTGGAATTCGACAATGCTGCAATTATTGTTGCTGCCGATGCGGTAGTTTCGGTAGTAGAGAATATTAAATATGGCATCCTTCTTTTCTTTTTTTTTTTTTGTTCTTGCTGTTGGTAATGGAATTCCGTCGACGTTGATGCCGATCTTAGTATTAACGATGATATTGATGATGCGGAATATTTTGTTGTTTGTTTGCTATATCGTTTTATGATCGGCCACATTCAATTATTCATTTACTTTCCTATTTGTTTATATAATTTACATAACTAAATGACATATTGCAATACGCCGATAAACCGAACCGCACGTTTTTCTACACAAATGTACTTGGACAAGTACACGCGTATATTATCAGTGATAAGCTAATATACACACATACATACAATCACAAATATTCACACACAAGCATACCTCATTTGTTTCTAATCAGGAACTGACTCACTGCATGTTTGGCTCACAACCTAACGGAAGATCTAATAAAGTGTCGTCAGTACAAAATTCTAAACAGTTCCTGTAGAAAAGAATTACTAATGTACGTACTTGATTTCTCACGTGACTCTTTAGACGTTAAATGCTTTATGGTTGTTGAAGTGTTTTGTTTAACCAATATAGCTTTAAAATCTGCGGTTTCTCTGAAGGCATGTTATAGAAGAATCAGAACCCCACGGAACCCTTGATTTCCGTGCAGTCTGCCAAACTTCAGTTTCCAATCATTATATTTTCGGGTTATATTTTATTCAGAGTGTTGCAATCTAAACTACACCGTACTCGGTAACTGAGAGCAATATCTTTCGAGATATTTCTAAGTAGACTGGTCTTCAAGGTATTCTACCGAGATTCTTTTTATGTCCTCTCTTGTGCATTAGGTGACAGAGATAACACTTACTTCAACAATGAAAATCTGTTTAGACAATTTTGCACCATGTATGTGAATTACACCAATACTGGAATAGAATATACCTAAGAGAGCAGTGGAAGATGTTAAACAAACGGCTAGAAGTTAAAATCTTGTGGTGGCATTAGAGGAGTTCCACGTTCCGACATACTAACCTCCCCCGTTCTAAAATATAAGGACATAGGTCGTGTGTCATATAGTCAGCTGGAGACGATGTCTCTTGGGGCTAAACAACAGTAGGATTCGCCCCAAAATGGGACTGCTACATTAGTTTGGCAAAAAGTCGTTACTTCATATATGTATATATATATATATATATATATAAATATATATATATA
>NC_069002.1:33217546-33225218 GCF_001194135.2 Octopus bimaculoides | reverse complement strand
TATATATATATATATATATATGTATGTGTGTGTATATGTTTGCCCCCCCCCAACATCGCTTGAAACCCGATGCTGGTATGTTTACGTACCCGTAACTTAGCAGTTCCACAAAAGACGCCGACAGAATAAGTATGAGTCTTACAAAGAATAAGTACTGCACGTCGATTTCCTCGACTAAAGGCGGTGCTCCAGCATGGCCGTAGTCAAATGACTGAAACAAGTAAAAAAAGTAATATACAGATATACACGTTGATAGATGAATAGATAGATAAAAATATGGATTTGTTATTGGTTTGATATGTAAGGCAATGGCAGACAATTCTCTACATTGCACTTAGGACATCGAAGTGCAATACACCAAGATTTCAGCCCTTGAGACTCGTACGTATTTTCACTCTCGATTATATAAATAGATATACATACAGCTGCATTCATATAGATACATTCATACATACATGCATACATACATGCATACATACATACATACATAAATATGTGTATATATGCGTGCGTGTCTGTAAGTGTGTGTTTGCTATGGAAATATATGTCTGTCAGTGTGTGTATGTCTGACTGTCTATCTGTCTGTCTATTTGTCTGCCTGTCTGTATATCTCGGTATCTGTGTGTATATATTAATGCATTAATATATGTATATGTATAAATATTACTGACCGAACAGCATGACAATAAAATCCATATTTAATTCAATATCACCATGTTCGTTTTAATGATCATCATCATCATCCCCATCGTTATCATCACCAATTCGATTATCATTATCAGCATCATTTTATTTATTTGTTATTATTATTATTATTGTTGTTGTTGTTGTTGCCGCAGTGATTATCATCATCATCATCAACGTCATCATCACCACAACAAACACCACCACTAACATCATCATCATCATCTTCACCATCATCGCTGAATAACAAGTGGAGTTTAGCAATACTCAACGTTAATATTTCTAGGCTACTTTATTAAAACATCCCCCCTCTTCAGAATTTTAACCGAAAATTTTCTCTCAAAGATTCATATTATGAAATTCAAAGATTTTAATCTAAAATAAAACCATTGAAATTTATTGACGAGAGGTGGCGGGGTAACAGAAGTGTGCGCAGTGTGGAGGTAACGGAGGTGATAACGAAAGTAATGGGGAGATGTACATGCATATATGTCTATATGTATATATACACACACACATATATATATATATATATATATATATATATACATGTGTATATATATATACACAGAAACACATATACGCAGATATATAAATATATCTTCATATAATTATAAACATGTATGTGTGTCCACATACATATGTCCTTACATATATGCATATATTTATATGTATATATGTGCATGAATTATTCCATATTAAATTTATTTATTTGTTTGTTTTCTTTGTGTTTTTTTTTCCTTTTTTGCTTTCCGTTTGTTTTCCTCTTTTATTAATTTCTTTTATATTTTTACGTTTAGACTCTACCTAATATTAATAATATCAAGTATGTATTCTTCGCTATTCCAACTGACAGAAGAAATGGATTAGAATTGAAAACTTCAGTGAAACATTACCGAAGAGGTGGTGCCGGTGTTGGTTCTGATAGAATTTTGGAACATTTATTTTTATTCTTTATTTGTTTTTGTTACCATTATATAGATGCTGTTTATACGTTACCTGTTTTATTTATGTGTTAATGCCTTCAATATTTTCTGATTTAATATATATCCATTAATCTTGATTGTCAACGAATTTAGTGATCAATGGATTCGCATTTCATCAATGCGGATGGATTCTACTCTGGAATTTTAGATCTGATTCGGTTTCCTCTATTTTTTTTCCTTTTTTTTTTCCTTTCTATTTTGTTTTTTTTTTCAGATATTTAATATTGTTTATTTTATTATTGCTTATTTCATTTTTTTATTTATTTATTACATATAAAAACATTAAAGAAATGTAGAAAACCATTCCTGTGCAGCTTTCAAACAGCAGCAAATATTCGAAAATGCGACAAAACGATTTGTTTGTAGCGATTGTGATAGCAGCATCAAAGGTATTTAACAGTGCTACGCTGGTTTTTGTACAAATGTTTTACGTTTATCGTTATTTTCTATCTCCATCATCATCATCATCATCATCATCATCATCATCATCATCATCATCACCATCATCACCATCATCATCATCATCATCATCATCATCATCATCATCATCATCATCATCATCATCACCTTCGTCGTCATCATTATCATCACTGTCATTATCATAATTATGCTTTGCCACTTCCTCATTCTATATCCCCATACATCTCATAATCTCCATCATCATCATCGCCATGATCATCATCATCATCACAATAATCATCGTCGTCGGCATCATAATCATCATCATCATCATCGTCACATTCAGCATCATCATTATCATCGCCATCATATTCATCAACCTCACCGTCACCATCATTATCCTCATCCTCATCATTAAGCTCATCATCATCATCTTCATCAGCATTATCATCATTATGAACTTGATCGTGACTTTCATCATGTTATTCGTCATTATTATCGTGACCAATATCAATATGAAATCCTTTTCATGCCAACCACCACTGCAACAAAACATCTTCCACAATATTACATCATTATTATCGTCGTGGTCGTCATCGCCGTCGTCGTTACCGTCGTCATCATCATCATCATCATCATCATCATCATCATCACGATCATGGAATGTAAATTGGACAACGGTAAATATTATAGACATTAAACCATACATTGAGCTCGAATTCTCCCAATCCTAACCTTGTCTTTCGAACATGAAACACTTTCCAGACGACGGATAGACCGGCAGGCAGGCAGGCAGGCAGACAGACAGACAGACAGACAGACAGGCAGACAGACAGATAGATAGATAGATAGATAGATAGATAGATAGATAGATAGATAGACAGGCATATAGAAAGGCAGAAGACTGGCAGGCAGGCAGAAGATATGCAGACCGACAGACAGACAGACATATATATATATATATATATATGTATATATATACAGAGAGAGAGAGAGAGAGAGAGAGAGATAGATACAGACAGACAGATACAGATATTCCGACTGATCTCTTGATATTATTAATAAATCCAAACCCAATTAAGTGCATCGCGATAGGAGAGCGTGCCAGCAACAGACTTTGAAACTGTGTGTAACATGAACTGACAGTTTTATATAATTATAAAAATGATTATATATAAACTCTGTATTGATGATGCTGAATGTCATATAGATGTAATATTGATCCATTTCATACATACTATTGCTGTGCCAGAAAGGATTGTCATCACTGCTGACACAACGAGATTGAGTAAACCATAAAACACTATGATTTGGTATTTTATTTGATTCATCACTCACAGCTGATTTTTTTCATAAATGGAATTTCTTCCTCGTCTGGTGCTTATGTTTGTTTTCCAAAAATCTGCTTTTATTCTTTTT
Organism: Octopus bimaculoides; assembly: GCF_001194135.2. Taxonomy (NCBI): domain Eukaryota; kingdom Metazoa; phylum Mollusca; class Cephalopoda; order Octopoda; family Octopodidae; genus Octopus; species Octopus bimaculoides. The sequence continues at coordinate 33,221,730 of NC_069002.1, read as the reverse complement.
TCTATGATGAACGCTAACTGTTCTAGTTCTTTAATGAGCTAATTACGCATACTCCCTCTGCGCTGTCTGCATTTTCAGTGTAAGTAATGTCATCACCATTCCAAATATCAGCATCACCTTGATCGTTGTCGTTATTGTTAGCTTCACCAACTTCAGTATCGTCATCGTCGTCATCATCATCATCATCATTGTCAACGTCGTCATCATCACCGTCATCCTCCTCCTCCTCCTCATCATCATCATCACCGTCATCTTCATTATCTTCGTCGTTGTCCTCATCATTATCCATGAGATTCATTCTCATTATCATCGTCACAGCCGCCCTTATCCTCATCATCATTTTCTTCACTTTTAGGATCATGTAAGCTGAAAACTCTTTTCGGATATTTCTCCGTTCACAGAATTAACAGCTGAAGTGTCACAGTCTTTGATACAATCAATACATTTGTATTTACTGATTGAATAATCTTGGCATTTATAAGGTCTGATTGCATTGTTTTTTTTGGGGGGGTTGGGGCTCATGGCATCCCAATCCATCATTATCTCTATCCCCACCATTGAACATAATTGCAGAACAAAACGTTATCAGACAAGATCGATGGTGTTTTTAATAATTCCATCTTATGTATCTCAAAATACATATACGGAAATCTTCGCAGGAAATGCATTTTTGAAGGCTTTCACACCCAGGCATTTGCTCATTTTAACCAACATTCTTTCACAACGTATTCATAATGGTGCAAGGAATTCTTGGTCAGAACCCGCAGGGAATATCAAGGATAGACATAAATTATTGAAACATCTCTTAAAGGATTAGACATCGACGAATAACAAATTATTCTATTTGGCCTCCAGGCCATATTTCCTCAAGTGTTTATAACCTGTTAATGTAAAATATTTATAAAGACAATCAGACGAAAATGTCACATTGAGATCCATGCTTTATTTCCTGGGTAGGAGGTATTTATCCTCAAAGATTATAAAGATACGTCTCTGACAGCGATTACGTGAGCGTTTGCCTACCACAGAAAATTTATTAAAGGCTGTCACCTCCATTTACTCATCTAATCATACTTAATCAGTCGCTGGCAGCCTTAAGTCCTGAAGTCAGTGACACAACAGATATAGAGAACGCAGTATTACAATACCTCAAAATAATTATGTCATGAGTATTAAACACTTAATCTGTTACGAATGAGAATATTTGCAGACAGATCCGCGAACTTTGTAATTTTATTTCAATATATTATAACATGCATTTTACATGTTTTCAATTTTTGGTAACCTTTCTGACTAATATTCACAAATACTTCAAAACTGGCTGCTTTATCATAAGTGCTTCCTTGTTTCATTATCATCTTCCATCAAACGGCCGAATGTTTATTCCAACTCTAACAAATCCACTCTCTCGAGGAACAATCATTACTTTATGGAATGTCGACATAGAACTTAACAGTTTGAATTCCGCTTAGGGTCCACAGAACAGTTTATTCCAACGACAAATTCCTCTGCAACCCGCTTTTTATTACAGTTGTAGTTTTGCCAATCATTTCACTTCCGCTGCTTTCAATGACAAATGCGTCTTGTTCACCGTTTTCGATTCCGCACAAGAACACTTTTAATAAGGTGCGGAGCATAAACCACGTGGTCAGTGAAACATGCGCAATGGTGGTGTTATGACAGCTAATGATATTAAACTTTTATCTGTTTCAGTAAAGTCGATAAGCCCCCTAAATGTTTTGTATGACGGCATTTTTCAACGCTTTTAATAGTAGCAGCGTTTCTCGGATATTCCTTGTCATGCTTGTGTCAATGAAAATTTCAAATCTTGTAGGTACTCTATACCGGAATTATGGATAATATCACGACTTTTAGTACATTATGTATCTAAGACCTAACATAAAAATAACTCCACAATTTTTCGTGAAATTATATAAAAATTACATGATGCCCTCATTCAGACCACATGCGTTCATTTATCCTATCATTTCGCAACTGTTTAAAAAACCCGGATCTTAGCTCACACAGTGGGGAGTCGATATGATAGGTAAAAAAACACGCGCCTTCAGTGATCGTATAATGCAACTATGCCATAATTTCTGCAAAACAGGCTGAATTATTAACTAGTAGTTGAATTACATTGAACTTTACCAAAAGAGAAAAGCGGTTTATAGATTGTAAGAGGATTAGACGGAACATTCGGGAATTGGGACATCTTTTGATCAAATATATGTTGTCGATCTTACCTGGGGCTTGACTATTGTAACAAGAAAATCTTCTGCATTTACAGTCGAAAAGAAATATCTGGAAAAAAAAAGTAATTATTATATTATATGTCCTCTACATACACACACACATATACACAATTGCACATCACAAATATATAAACTAATTAAGTTTTCCAAAAGAAAGCAGGGATGTAGAAATCCAACTATTTAAGTGCTGCACTCTACCGTCTCAGCACCACAACACATGAAACACCACAAGTACACGAATGAAGTACAGAAAGAATACCAAAAAGAGAAACGGTAAATAAAAAAAAAACAATAACACAGGGTTCAGAGATGTTGCACGATATAATTTAATATGATAAACAACAACAAACAAACCGCACACACATCTACACGAACACACGCATACTCACACACGCATACTCACACACGCATACTCACACACCCGCGCACACATACATAAACTCGCACTAGCATAAAACATTCAAACAATTATGTCTTCTAAGCTGATGGTTTAATCTGTAAGTAAATGCAAACAAGTTACTGTTTTCATGTGCCAAACATAATTATATAGACTGTAAAATGTGTTTAGACTTGAGAGTTAATTAGTGTTTCCCTGCAACATTTTGTTCATTAAGTTGAAAGTCAAAATACATTCTTCTGATTAAAATAATTGCTGCTGTTTTTTTTTTCTCTACGATTTTTGATTTGTACTTTTTTATTTTTTGTTTTGTTTTGTTTTGCCTTTTTATTTTCATAACATAATTAGCAAAAGTAAATATAAGTCTTCCTCGCATCCGCAATCTTGCAAATTGGATCCGCTGCTGGAACGTATCGTTTATTTATCACAGCGTCTCACACCTGACGTTGTATTTCATTACCCGACAAGGTCGCATCAAAATCTGTTGACACACACACCAGCTAGTGACGTGATATCGAAACCCTTAACTGAAAAGAAAAGAAAAACAGCTGAGACCAGCTTTAGAGGAAATTGATGGCAGCAAATGACTAGAAGATATCATCTAGTAATGATAAAGGCTTACCAGCGTGTATACAACTATAATCTATGAATAGGGGCAGCATCTGATTGAGTGGAATTTTGCATAAAAGGACGAATGACAAATAGGGAGAAGAGAAGAGGAGAAGATGACATGGAATGTATACATAGTAATCAAACCATGCTGAAAACATGGTCAGTGTCTTCGCATACGGGAAAGCACTTTCTAGAAACAATCAGGAAGCCCCACAAATTTAACATCGCCTTTAGCATAGAGAACACAAGTTCTTGTTCAGCCGCTGTCTTTTACATTGTTCGTTTATAGAATTCAAATGAAACCACGTTGTGAAATGTCCACGATGATCGGATCATGATTATAAGGACGATATTTCAATTGATGGAATAGTACATTATTGAAGACTGTAGTCTAATGATCGGTATTAAGATTACCAAAAATCATAAGCGCTATATTTCACGTTAACAGTAACATTACGAACACAACTGAGTCAGTCAGTAGCTCAGCCGACTTGCATGATAACATAAAAACAACTAAAAGAAAAACGATATTTCTTTTCTTTCATGTTTTATTCGGATTATTATTATTAGTAATACTGGATTCATATTTCAATAATCTTAACATTATTAACTGATTTATTTATCCAGTCATATATATGCGTATGTAGAGGTCACAGTGTGTATGAGAGGAAAATAATAATACACACACACACACACAGACTCACACATGCGCACATAGAGATATTCAATATAAATGCATACAGGCATAGATATTTACACACGCACACACACACACACACACACACATATATATGCATGTGTGTGTGTGTGTGTGTATGTATATGTATATATACGAATATATGGATGCTTGTGAATAAATAAATATATATATACGTTTACGTACGCGTATACGTATTTATAAGTAAATATATATATACGTT
>NC_069002.1:33214629-33216689 GCF_001194135.2 Octopus bimaculoides | reverse complement strand
TATATATATATATATATATATATTATTTCGACCATACAAATACAGAGTGCATGACTAATTTCTCAGTGAAGAACTCAGAGAGAGAGAGAAGGGGTGGATAGTTTTGTGAGAGGGGGAACGGATAGAGTAGGGGTGTATGCTGTGATGTGATAGGAAAGCTTCCTGAAATATAGTATGTTGAGGTTGATTAGGGATGCCTAACAAAAGTACTAGCCATGTGTGACTTATTGTTCACTTCAGCATTTTATAGAAGGTGATGTGATGCAAGATTGATTACTGGTCCGAATATTTGTAATTTTTAAATTGAAAAAAATATAAAAATATTCAAATAAACGTATTTCTGCCTTATTCACATTCTCAATTAAACAGTAATATTTTCATATATATGCTTGACTCCTCTGTTTCTTTCTGTTCTGTTATTTTAATATATTTAAAATATTTAAATGTCTTATTTTCCATTTCTACTACTACTACTGCTGCTGCTGCTACTACTACTACTACTACTACTACTACTACTACTACTACTACTACTACTACTACTACTACTACTACTACTACTAATTATCATTATTATTATTATTATTATTACTTACTTACTTTTAATCTGCATATTTGTTCCAAACACTCACCTAGACACACCCAACATCTCAGGGTTAGTGAAGAATAAGAGATGTTACAGTAGGACTGAATGCTTGGGGAGGGGACGAGGTAGGGGCAGTAGCAAAATATATTCATGGTATACAACACATACATTTAAATGGAAAGGGTTTCTCTAAGGAAGTGGTCAGTATTCGTCAGCACAATCTGTTGGGTTTCTCTGAGACAAAGCTCACATGGGATATTATCTAGATATTTCTGACATCCCTTAACATACCTACGGCACCCATAATAACAGGAACAGTTCTCACTTTACGATGTCACCTTCTTTTTGTATTTCAATTTCCAGGACCTCATATTTACTGACTTTGTCAAATTCCTTCCCAGATATATGTTTATCAGTGTGAACACTTACATCTATTAGTCTTCAACTATTTTCTTCTCCATCTTTAATGACTATGTCTGGAAAATCCCAGAAGATAGTGACTTTTTTTTACCTTTAACGACTGGTTCAGGATGACGTTCATATCAGTAAATAAGAGTGCTGATTTTGAAGTATTTACATATTTTCCATTTCAACCGGCGTGCTAACGATTCTGCCATCTCGCCACCTTTGCTATCTCGTCACCTAAGTCTCCTCTTCAAAGAATTCTATCCTCTGAAGAGATGACATGGTAGCACCAGCGAAGGAAAGTTTAATGCTATTCCAAGCCATTGCATCGGCTTTTTGCTCCGTTCTTTCGTCGTTCTTATCTTTGTCGTTGCTATTGCTGCTGCCGTTTTGTTGTTGTTATTGTTGTTGTTGTTGTTGTCGTCACTTCTGCTATTGTTGCTGTAGATGTTGTTGGTGCTGGTGTCGTTATTGTTCTTGTTGTTAATGCTATTGTTACCGCTGCTGCTGCTGTTGTTCTTGCTGTTGTTGTACTTGTGTCTAGATAATCCATCGCTTCGCTCACGAAAGAGACTTCATTGTATTGTATAAAACTTTGAAGTTGTTTTTATTTCGAACAATGCTGTCGAAACTGATGGCGTTGCTTTTCCAAAGACCCTTTAAAAGATCTTTCCTGAAAAAATTGAACCCCTGCTGTCATTTTTGAAGTTTATATCGACAAAAACATCTATGTCGTCTGTTTTTGGATAATACGCGCCATCGCATGCCACACTCGCACTCTCTCTTATTGACGTTCAGTGACGCTCCAGTCCACTCAGCCGGCAAAAATGAGTAATCCTGCGACGAATGAACAAATGGACGAAATATGGTGCAGCTGCACCGACAATATTGCAACGCTGCATTTGCAACAGTGAGTAGTCGCTGCAGCAGAAACACGTGTAGAAGAAAATGAGAGTTCGATATATATATGTGTGTGTGCGCGCGTGTGTGTATGTGTGTGTGCGCGCGTGTGTGTATGTGTGTGTGCGCGCGTGTGTGTATGGGTGTGTGCGTATATATATATATATATATA
>NC_069002.1:33213477-33214195 GCF_001194135.2 Octopus bimaculoides | reverse complement strand
GGTCAATCATAGAGTGATAGATAGAGAGAGAGAGAGAGAGGAAAGCGACAGATAAATAGATAGATAGATAGATAGATAGATAGATAGATAGATAGATAGATAGATAGATAGATAGATAGATAGACAGATATCAAAGTGTATATGTTCCGGTATTCTTTCTCTGTATGAATACATTTCACATTAGATTGGAGTTCGTGCATACATATATATCTGAACATTAGTGAGCCATAGTAAGTCTACCTATGTATGTATACATGCATACATACATACATACATACATACACACACACATACATACATACACACATACATACATACATACATACATGCATACATACATACATATATCACGTATAGACGTTATAAATATAGGTGTCTAAACATGTCTATATCTTTGGTAGAATTAAAATTTAACAATCTTTGAAAAGAAGCAACTTACTTGCAAACCATTTGCCTAAAAATAGATTACCTTTTGTAAAGAGGTTTTGAATTTCTTTAGAATAAAGAAACCGAAGAAAGACTCGACAAAAAGAAGGAAAAAAACAAGAAAGCTAATTTCCATTAAAGGAAATCACACCAAAACTTCTATATTTCAAACAATAATAGGTATATGCGCGTGTCTCTCTAGGAATGGGTGTCTGTCTTTATTTGTATCTTTGACCACAATAGTATGCAGAAGTATACTTAGAACACTATGATATATATATATATATATATA
>NC_069002.1:33207166-33209666 GCF_001194135.2 Octopus bimaculoides | reverse complement strand
AAAAGCATCTCACTAAAAGTTTATTGCCTTCACTCGTAAAGTTTGGCAAATTACGAATCCGTAGGAATTTTTCCTTCACGTAACATATTTCAGTTTGTATGAAAACAATTATCACCCGCTAGGAAATATCAGACGTGAAGGTATGAGGCCAGGAGCGTACGATGGAAGAAAGTCTTGGAGGAAGTTGAGAAATGTTTTACTTTCTCTGACGTATGCGACATGCCAGCGTCGTTTGCATCCAGTCTACAATGGATGCATCTTCTGCAAAATTCGATTTGAAACCTTTCCTATATGTTTTTAACTAATATCGCTTTCTTATCATATCTATGGTTTCTGAGAATGGCCAGTAGTAGTAGTAGTAGTAGTAGTAGTAGTAGTAGTAGTAGTAGTAGTAGTAGTAGTAGTGGCAGCAGCAGCAGCAGCAGCAGTAGTAGTAGTACTAGTAGTGGCAGCAGCAGCAGCAGCAGCAGCAGTAGTAGTAGTAGTAGTAGTAGTAGTAGTAGTAGTAGTAGTAGTAGTAAGCGTTGTTGGCGTCGTTGTTGTAGTTGTAGTTCTTGTTGCAGCTATTGTAGGTTTATTTTATGGAAAGTGTGACGATATGGCAGAATCGTAATCGGGTCGAGTGATATTTCTTCCGGCTCTTCAATTTCTGAGTTCGAAACCCGTTGATGCTGACTTTACTCTTCATATCTTTCGGGGTCGATGAAATTAAGCACTGGATGACATGCACTCAAGCAGACACATACTCAAGCAGACACATACACAAGCAGACACATACACACACCATATACACAGACACCACATACCACACACACACACAAACACACATACGTACATACACACAAACACACATATACACACATACACACACGGCTACTACAGACAGACATACACACTCTCACACAGAAGTCTGCACGCACAGTAATCAGCTATCATCGATAAGTATATTCATTCTGGCTCCAAATGTGTGACGAAAAACTCATTGACATCGCTTTGCTATCTTGTTTCAACGTAACGTTTCTTCGTGTCCTCCCTTCACCTCTTTGTGTACGAGATACCACCTTACATGTACATAATCTATATGTGTATCACGCATCCTAAGCATGCAGAATTTAAACAACCGGAAAAAATATCGCAGAAATATTACCTCACGCTCTAAACTTTTCACCAATCCCACTTCCCTCATTAGAACCACATTTGATCAACCAAGAGAGTATGAAATACAGTGTTAAAATCGGCAGGATTTGATCTCAGAACATTTGGAACTCAAGGTTCTTCAGTGTGCTAACTTGTCAAGCAAATCCCCAAGGCCTGTCCGGAAACCTGAGTGTGTAAACAATGTATGTTTAAACGGATACAAAATATCCCGAATTAACAATTATCAAATATGCGCATGCCTAGTATTCTATATTCCTTGGGTGACGGCAATATTTTTCACAAATACCAACTCCTAATTAAACAGTCTCTTTATACACTCTTGTAGTATGCTGGCTCGATTTATAAGCCTACTCACTGTATTTTCTTCTGACCTAAACAATTTGGTGTAGTTCCTTCCGATTTAGGCCTAAAGCTTTGCGACACCCTAGTATGGTTTCTCTATTCATTTAATCTTTTTCATGCATAATCCTGCCGATTATATAGTATATTTCTTAGTCTAAATATGATAGGGGAATTACAATATTTTAATATACTATGCATATCTAATAAGGTAATGTTCACAATCTCAATCTAATTTGGTTTCGTCAGTACCCATGGGCTCAGATAATCACTGGCAGTATTTCTTTAGTAACTATTAAGGAATATTACCTGCGGTCACACTCAACATGAAACATAATAGTTGAGTTGCGTGAATGCGTAACATACATTGTATAAGAAGAAAACAAACTTCAAATTAACTAAAACTACCGTTGTAATAAAGTTAGGTGAGCAATAATCTCAATGACTAATGTTATTCCCATGTAGTCGATAATATCCACAATAAATCACCTGATTTCACAATTGGTGTGAGAAGAAAATTATATAATACACCATAAATCACAAGAATTAATTAATAGCATCACTTCGTTCCCTCTCTAAATCAATTTTGGGTTATAAAGCCATGAAAAAGCAATCGGTTCTCTCTAGCTAAAATGTCACAGTTTTCAATTAATAGCTTTACATGAAATTCGATGTATTTAAAGTCACACATATAATACCATATCAGTTAAGACATATCTATAGCATTTAATTCATAGAAAATATGTAACATAAACGAATATCATATAATTTATTGTAAATGCTTAATATAACATATATGATTTACACTTAGCATATATAATATATCACTCTGTTTCAAATGTTTATATATCTCATACTACACTAAATAATCATTATTCTTGACTTCGGCCTCAATTTTCAGTAACTGAATCGCAACCATGCGAGGACAAAACGTCGAAAGCTTTATAGAAACGACACGTGCATAGAAATGTATTATATATATATATATATATATATATATATA
>NC_069002.1:33205793-33206876 GCF_001194135.2 Octopus bimaculoides | reverse complement strand
TATATATATATATATGTATGTATGTATGTATGTAAGGTTAAGGAGGGTATTGGATTTAACCAAACCCAAAGATACAGGTAATACCGAGTAAGTGCTGTATACCGGCTAAATATGCCTCAATCGTTGTATGAACAGGATTGGAGATTATAAGTCGTGTATTAGCTTGTGTGTGTATAAATAGAGAAAAGGATAAAGAGAACAATGGCAAAGTAAGACTTAAGAATCTATCCATAAAATATATTTCTAACTTTGCCATTGTTCTCTTTATCCTTTTCTCTATTTATGTATGTATTTATGTATGTATGTATGTATGTATGTACGTATCGTTGGCGATTTTCTTCGTGCATCTTCCATTCCTTTGGACTTTCTTCTATTTCTGAAGAAGAACTTTGCTCGAAACGTTAAATCTTCTTTCCTTCCTTTCCTGAGCGTCTTGTGCAGTGTTTGTACCACGTCGTGTTCTCGTTTTTTCTTGTTCGTTCTTCTTTGTTTGGATTCAATATATATATTTAGCCACTGGACAACATACAAAGAAATTATGTCCACTCTTTCACCTGGCACATTAAAAGTAACGAGCCTTGTAACTAAGCATGCTCACTCAACAGTGTCGGGTTTCATTCTTGGCGAAAATACACTGTCACATGACACAAAAGCACAGACTTGGCAGGAAGTTAGAAAATTGTTATAAATTAATCACATGTTCATTCTCAACAAGAACTCGACAGAAAAAGGATATGTCCAGTCAATCGTGTCAGCCTTAGCTTAGGACGACAAGCATTGTCACTTGAGATTGACACATGGATGTAGCGGGAAACCTACAAAAATTTATAAGACCTGTCATGTGACTATAGTCTACCAACCAAGTTCTATTCAGAATATATTTAATTTGAGCCGTGAGCTCACCATAAAAATAGGACAAGCTCGAAGCAGTAGTCAGAAGCAAGATTGTTGGGATGTAAGCCACTGGCTTTCTATTTCAACTTTCCGAAAATCAGTGTAAATTGTTAATATGTGTATGTGTGTGTGCGTGTGTGTGTGTATGTTTGTGTGGGTGTATACACACACACACACACACACATATAT
>NC_069002.1:33204486-33205525 GCF_001194135.2 Octopus bimaculoides | reverse complement strand
ATATATATATATATATATATATATATATATATATAAACACACATATATATATATATAAACACATATGTATTCCATATGCATGAATGCATTCATACATACATACATACATACATACATACATACATACATACATACATGCATACATACAAATGGAACAATTAAGGTTTCTGTAGCATCTGTGTACAATTGTACAATCACGCAAATAATAGATTTCTCACGTGATAACTCCATCCACTTGTTCTCTAAAATTACTAACTGTTCCAACCGATTTCGACAACTATGAAAGAATCTATTACCAAAATATCCTGCTCAATCAATGTCGTCTTTAGGTTCCAAACTATTCTTTAGATTGCGACATATTTTGAAGTGTAATCATGAAGAACGAACACCCATCAATGTCCACAAAAATTCCATTATGTCTGCGTACGTTGAAATAACCAATTAAAGATTTGAAGTACCACAGAATCTTGAATAGAATCTATGTTCGATTGTTTCATAGGCGTAAGATTGGCTGTGAGCTTAAGAAGTTCGCTCTGCAATCGCTTTGTCTCGTGTTCAATCACGTTGCGTGGTATGTGGGCAAGCGTCTTTTCCTATAGACCTCACGATGACGCATATCTTGTAACTGAACTTGTTTGAGAGAGATTATGTGGAACACCATCATATATATATATATGTATGCATGTAGGTATAGCGATGAACTTTTTTGTAAATATAACATTTTAATGGATAGCATATTATTATGGATTATACCAAGTGGACTTTCCCTTTTTCTTTCTCCAGTTGCTATGCATTTTCCTTGTTTCTTTATAATTTCTTCTTTGTGATGTAATCTTGGGACATAATATATTTGTGGTTGAAGATAGCTTTAAACCATCCTGTATATCAATTATATACTCATATAATTATGCAACGACTGTTTGGGTATAAAGCTTGAAACACGTGTACCGCGGAATCCTTTCTGTTTTGTTTTAATTATATGTATGCATGTGCATGTGCCTCTATATTTGTTCCGCTCACCGTTTGACAATCGTTTTAT
>NC_069002.1:33202641-33203743 GCF_001194135.2 Octopus bimaculoides | reverse complement strand
TATATATATATATATATACACTTATATATATATATATATATATGCATATATATATAGGCATATATATGTACATACATATATGCAAACATACGCATACATACAAACATACATACATACACATGTACATACATTTAAACATACATACATACACACACACATACATAATCACATACACACCGATATACACACATACTTACATACATACATTGCTAGTCCACATTACTCCGAAAAGAGCACAGAATCGGTTACGTATTCTTCGCTAGGTGGGACGCCAATCTGTCGCAGGATTACCCATTTGTACCAACTGAATGGCGTAACGTAAAATGAAGTGCTTGGTTCTTGGACACAGGGCATCGCCCGGACCAGTAATCGAAACCGAAATCTTACGATCATTTGTCCGACACACGAACCCAATAAACAGTGACCTTCCACATAGATACGTTCTTATTTTTCGGGTTACTTACATACGGAACCCAAAGTACCAATTTTCAAAACGTTTAGTACTTAAGTAACTCGATAACTTCTGTCGATTAATGACAAAATAGAAACACGTGCTCACGTATGTGACCACACAAACACAAATACATACACACACTCACACACACACAAACACAATATAGATTGGTGGCTACATGACTGGGTAAATATATACATCTAGATTTACATTCATACATATATATGCACGTATACAGTTATAGAAGGATACCTAAACGTAGCTACTGACTCATACGAATTGTGAATCACAGACATAATCTATAGATTTCTAACGCCTTCAATGTCTATATATACATGAAGAGCGCTAACGTCTAAATATGGTAATTGATAAAGAGATATTATAGAAGAAGAGTGTATATATAGACACGGTCCATCTTTAGGAGCCAAAACATTTACATTGGAGACAGAGACAAAAATAGAAGATAGATTTATCGAAGTTGAAGTTTTAATACAAGCTACATCATCTGCGTGAGTATATACATATAGACTCAAACATATATAGTTTCATATATGTATACATTATATATATATACATAACAATGTGTATATATATACATATATATGTAAATATATAGGTGTGTATATATATATATATATATATATATAT
>NC_069002.1:33200853-33202286 GCF_001194135.2 Octopus bimaculoides | reverse complement strand
TATATATATATATATATATATTTATATCTGTATATATGCATGCGTATATATATATATATATAGCCGTACATATCCACATATATACAAATACGCATAAACAAACACATTCATAAGTAAAGATATTCTATTTTGATCACTATCTCTATGACTGGAAACTAATAAACTCGATGTTTGTTTCTTTACATCAATTTACAGTCAACCATTTTATTGTTGATTCCAACATCACTTTATTATGGTATTAATGATGGAACTTGAAGACATGCGCTGACCTTAATTTAACCATTCAGCATGCCAATAAACAGCGGTCATTCTTCAGATTCATGTCAGACATCACGCTATCAGTTATCTAACGCTAAATATTTGAAGAAAAACACACCATATAGAAATTATGGCTAACAATTTCCTTATAACTGAAGCTGGGAGGGAAATGATTTTTCAGACATTTTAATGGCTGTCGTGTTTATGTCGGAAGTCAAATGAAATTTAGTTAAATGTACCTTGGCAGGAATCACTGGCTTCGGTCAAGAAATATACATGAGATTATGAGTTCAAATAGAGATGCCGTGACAGTTATAATATAACAAAATTACCCTATGTAATAAACTGGTGCATAAATACCTCCGTTTTAATGTATATATATATAAATATGTATGTATGTACATAACTATAAACATATACATATCTATGTATGTACATAACTATAAATATATCTATGTCAATACATATATTCATATATGTACACATACATGCATACACGCATACATAGCGAAAGAGAAAAATAAATACACATATCTGTGTCTCTCTCTCTATATATATATGTGTGTGTGTGTGTGTGTGTGTGTGTTTGTGTATGTGTGTATGTATGTATGTATGTACGTATTTATGTGTGTGATTATATATATATATATATATATATATATATATAATCACATATATATGTATGTATGTTTGTGCGTATGTATAGTTATATGTATATATACATATATATATATGCCAAATATATATATGTACTGGATGAATTGTGGTATCAACAGTAAAGACTGGCGAATGGAAAAAAAAAACTGGTAACTGCATAAACACGGGTGTGAATACATATAAACATATAGAAACAAATGAGCAAATGAGCGACTGAGCCACGCAATAACTATCACCTGGCTATGAATAACTCGGTACACTACCAGCATTTTATTGTATAGGTACTATCCCTTCGGTTTCGTACTAGACATTAGATAGCCGGATATTAGATAACAGCGCAGCCAATTCGCTGTATGTTTGTAATACTCGCCATCTCTGAAGAGCACGTAGTGTTACGTAATTACTCTGCTACATAATATCCGATTTTCCTATACCGAATGCAAAAACGTTTAGTAAGATCGAATGAAATAGGTCTATAGTACTGTATACCATGATTAGAATATATATATATATATATA
>NC_069002.1:33198043-33200602 GCF_001194135.2 Octopus bimaculoides | reverse complement strand
GAGCATTTATGCAAAGCCAGAAATCCAGGATTTGAAATTATCTTATTATTTTTACTGGTTTATTTGGTCTTCGTCTTCGCTAATCGTGCCTTGCGGACATTTATTGTGGTTTTGGAGTCAGGATTTGACTGTTATTTTTTCAGCGTGGTGGTATCTCTTGATACCCTGTATTATAATTTTAAATAATATATATATATGTGTGTGTGTGTGTGTGTGTGTGTGTGTGTGTATGTGTGTGTGTATGTGTGTGTATGTGTGTGTGTGTGTGTGTGTGTGTGTGTGTGTGTGTGCGTGTGTATGTATGTATGTATGTATACATATATATCTATATACATAAATATGTAATTGTGTGTGTCTGTGTGTTTGGGGGTTACTCAAAGTGCTCCCACATGGTCCAACTGATTTGAATAATTTTTGGCACATAGGTAGATCACATGCCCTGAAGTTCAAATAAGTCCGGATTTTTCGAAAACTTGATAATGTGACTTAACTTTAGATTTTGATTTCGAATCCTAAGTAGTGCCACTCCGGGTGTCATTACCCCAAGATGGAGAAGTACAGAAAATGCGAGCTTACCCTGGTAGTACGTTGTATTATACCAACTTATGTAACCGTATACGAATATTAAAATATCCGGATCCTGGATTTATCGCATTGTACCCTGCAGTATTGTATTTTTTATGTAATATATTTAGCAATAATACACTTCAGAAAAGTTAGTTATTCGATGAACGTTCGATATCTATCTCTCCTTTTACCCACCCACCCTTATGTTTCGCAAGAATTTCTATAAATTCTTAGTCGTATAGTTCCTCCAGAACAAAAATCAAAAATAAATCGCCATTTTCGCTCTTTTAATCTACAGAATGAAATCTATTTTTCTGTTGCTCTTTCTATCTTTCTTTCTCTGTCTCTTTTTCCTATCTTTCTCCCCTCTCGATCTATCTACCTATCTCTCTTTCACTATTTCTCCCTCTCTTTCTCTTTGTCTATCTCCCTCATTTTAACAGTATCCGTTTCTTTCTCCCTCTCTTTCTTGCTCTCACTCTCTCTTTTGCTCTTTCTCTCTCTCTCTCTCTCTCTCTCTCTCCATCTCTCTCTCTCTCTTTCTCTCGCTCTTGCTCTCAATCTCTCTCTTGCACGCTTTCCCACTCTCTTTATGTGTATGTCTTTCTCTATCTATCGTCGTTCCATTTGTTTCACTTTATTTCTCTCCCTCTTTCTTTCTCTCCCTCCCTACGGGTGTGTGCGTGTGCGCGCGCGTGTGCATATGTGTGTGTTTCCTTGTATCCCGCTTTCTCTTGCTGTCTATTATTTATTCTTGTTTTCGTTGTGCCGTGTTTTCACACTCCTGTCTTCCCCTTTCGTATTTCTGTTGTTCTCTCTTTGTCACACACCCTCCCCCTTACTCTCTCTCTCTCTCTCTCTCTCTCTCTCTCTCTCTCTCTTTCC
Source organism: Octopus bimaculoides (assembly GCF_001194135.2). Classification (NCBI taxonomy): domain Eukaryota; kingdom Metazoa; phylum Mollusca; class Cephalopoda; order Octopoda; family Octopodidae; genus Octopus; species Octopus bimaculoides. The sequence continues at coordinate 33,199,150 of NC_069002.1, read as the reverse complement.
CTCTCCCCGTCTCCCACTTTCTCTTCCTGACTCTCTTATATGGTACTTGATAAATGTCATTACTGGAAACATTATTTTATTAAATTCTAAATAACCAAAGCACAAAAGAAATTGACGTTTTCATCCAGTCTATCTAATTAATTGAGACATAATCTGCTCTCTTTAACCTCAGCGAAGTACATACATACATGCATACATACATACATACATACATACACACATATATACATACATACATACATACATATGTATCTATATATATATCATGTAGAGATATACAGGCACGTATGTGTTTACATGTATATACATATAAACATGCATATATGTGTGTGCGTGTTTTTGTGTATATATGTATACACACACGCATATATAGGTGTATGTGGTTGTATGCATGTATACATACTCAAGCATATATATATATATATACATATATATATATATATATATATATATATATATATATATATATTGATTTCTTTTCTTTTTAAATTGTTTCAGTCATTTGACGGTAGCCATGCTGGAGCACCGCCTTTAGTCGAACTAATAGACAGCAGGACTTATTCTTTGTAAGCCTGGTACTCATTCTATCGCCCCCTTTTAATTTAATTTCATTTCTGATCTGGAAATAGTTGGACATAGAAACAATCGTAGATGCAATGAGTTTGTTATTGTTCGGATTTGAATATGTTCACATAAATTAATGTCAATATATCTTATTTCTCCGTTTTCTCTCTCTCTCTCTCTCTCGCTTTCTCTCTCTCTCTATTTCTCTTTCTCTTTCACACTCTCTTGCTCTCGCTCTCCCTTGCTCTCTCTCTCTCTCTCTTTCTCTTTCTCTCTCTTGCTCTCACTCTCCCTTGCTCTCTCTCGCTTTCTCTGTCCCTCTCTCTATTTCTCTATTTCTCATTCTCTCTCTCTCTCTCTTTCTCTTTCTCTCTCTCTTTCTCTCTTTCTCTTTCTCTCTCTCTTGCTCTCACTCTCCCTTGCTCTCTCTCGCTTTCTTTGTCTCTCTCTCTATCTCTCTCTTTCTCTCTCTCTCTCTTTCTCTTTTTCTCTCTCTCTCTCTATCTCTATCTCTCTCTTTCTCTCTCTCTCTCTCTTGCTCTC
>NC_069002.1:33193801-33197742 GCF_001194135.2 Octopus bimaculoides | reverse complement strand
TTTCTCTCTCTCTCTCTCTCTCTCTCTCTTTCTCTGGCTCTCTCTCTATCTCTCTCTTTCTCTTTCTCTCTCTCGCTTTCTCTCTCTCTCTCTCTTTCTCTCTCTCTCTCTCTCTTGCTCTCTCTCTCCCTTGCTCTCTCTCATACCACCTCATTTGGTAAGGCAGAACCCATGAACCTGAGCTGGGCCCCCGAACCTGAGATTAGTCAAGGAGCCTCAAACGAGAAGCTTTTTCTCAAATACTTGCAACAGGGCAGTGTATAAGTTACCGCGTGGTCGTTTCATACAACGTGACTGTCTAAGTCTACCAACCAAGAAAGCCATAGTGTGACTGGAACTGAGAACGCAAAGTTCGGAATCAAATATTGCAAGACATCTAGTTTGATATTCTTATAGTTCCACCAATCCACTGATTTGGATTTCTACATTTTTTATTCTATCGACTCCAGGAGGGGGAAAATCAAAGTTTGATCTCTATGTGATTTGAACTCCGAACACGTTGAGTCAGGACATATACGGAGTTACATAATTTCGCCAATAAAGTTCTCGCCCAATTAGCCGCCAATTTGCCGCTGATTTACCGCTTCTACACAGTAAACATTTAAATGCTTAAGAGCATACTGTGTATCAAAACGTTGATATGCTGTAGAGAGTAGGAAACTGCAATACTCCTCTTCAGATAGTATCCCGTGCAGAGGAGTAGCAGAAGGAAAAATGTCCACCGATGGTATTGAAATTGTTATATCAACATTTCTTCTTCCTTGGGCGTCAACACTGGTTTCACAAATAATCGGTAGGCAGGATAAAATGTATTATTTGCTACGACGCAGTTTAATTCAAAATCGCCTTCTGTATATCTAAAAGATACCTGAACTCAGTTAAAATCCGCACCTTGTGCGTATTGACTTTCTGCTCTGCCTACCCAAAGAACAACAAGATATTGAACAGATGTTCAATATATAACATCCAGTATCTATTCAATCATCACCTACAGTCTGTGGCTACAGGCCACCTATTAAATTTGAGCTTATTCATTTGACACCTTTAGACAGCTTATATTTAAATATATATATGTATATTTTTCAATGTATATGTTTTAATAAAAACTTTGGCTTAGGTTGTCCATCTTAGATGACATTTCCAAAGCTATTTTAGTCTTATTTTATATTCAGTCTGTTTAGCAGGCTGTTTATTTCTTTTCTACAAAAGAAAAAAAAGACATAGTGAAACCCAAGAATACAAAACAAAAGTTAATATTCAATTTCCCATTGATTCGTCACCAACATAACTGATCTTCGACATTAGGCAGTCTAAAAGTTGTATCTTATTCGAGATACTCCATGAACTCGTAGAAGCCTTTAAAAATATAGAATTAATAAACAGATGTCAACGGAGATGAATGAAAATAGAATTTGATAAAAATAAACAACGCTAAAAAGGAAATATCTCCAGTTACATAATACCCTTTCTCTATTTTTCGTTGTGTTGTTTTTAGATTTGAAATGCTTCCGTCTGTATCAGAAGGAAAGATAGAAATATCTGATGCATTCTTATATATCAAGTTATGAAATCGATAGAAAAATTGCAGCAGATTCTTGTAGCTGGGTGCACCAATGTGCAGTATGATAAACAGAGAGTGAAATGTATTGTTTCTTAGTATGAATGTTGAATGATACACTGTTGCACACTGGTGTTTTTGTTGTTGTTGTTGTTACTGTTATTGTTAGAGTAGTTGCATCTCTAGTTTCCCAGAACTAAGACAAAAAGCATACTTATTATGGCCACCACCAGCCATTGTAATATTTTAAAAAGAAAACATGTATTTAGATGTCCATTATCTCGTATGTCATGCGTGTATTTATTTATGAATGTTGGGTGAGATTCGAAACAAATTTGGCTGTCTTTTGTAGCAGATCAAAAAAAATAAAAACCGTACAAAATATTATTTTCTACTCTAGGCACAAGGCCCGAAATTTTGGGGGAGTGGTCAATCGATTAGATCGACCCCAATATGCTACTGGTACCTAATTTATCGACCCCCGGGAGGATAAAATGCAATGTCGACCTCGGAGGAATTTGAACTCACAATGTAAAGACAGACGAAATACCGCTAAGCATTTCGCACGGTGTGCTAACGCTTCTGCCAACTCACTGTCTTGACCCGCACAAAATATTTGCATTGAAAATTGCTGCTGAAGTATTTTTAACCCTTGAACAGCGCTAATGAAGAAATCTTATATCAGGCATGTCATACAGTCGTGACAAGCCCGTCGTAAATATATCAGGGACCAAACTGTCCTATGGTTTACTCTTTGATGTTTTACTTAGAAAATACATTTCGATATTGTTGCTCATTCTGTGACGTTTATCGACCTTATCGCATAGTCACTGCCTCATACGTCACATAGAATTGATCAGCTCACACGGACAAGTACACCTTGAAGTAGATGAAATCATGGAAAGACGGTATGATCCAAAATACATTAAAGGGCTTGGGATTAGATGCTTCACTTACGATCGTAATATCGCGGTTTCGATTCCCGGTTCGGGCGATGTGTTGTTTTCACTGCAGTTCACACAACAGATTTTGTTGCTCCAGTACTCTCACACCTGTAGGATCGATGTCCAAAAACAAACAGGAAATTATAAACCTAAATAATTTCTACTATATTTTGGAATGAGGACTAGTCTCAAGTGGTACTTATTCTATTGACCCGGAAACGATAAGAAGTAAACTTCAGCTCGGCGGAATTTGAATTCAGAACGCAAGGAGGGATGAAATGCTGCTGAGAATTTTATTCCATTGTACCAACGATTTTTCCATCTCACCACCCAAACAGGGTCTGCGATAAGAAAGTAGAATAAGGTACGATATGTTTTCGCGTCAATCACCTAGATGAGATAATAAGTTAATTGTATGGTGCTTGAAATATTTATTTCTTTGTTGTCCACAGGGGCCTAAATATAGAGGGGACAAACAAGGACAGATACAGGGATTAAGTCGATTTACATCGACGCCAGTGGGTAAATGGTACTTATGTAATCGAACCCGGGTGGAGGCGCAATGGCCCAGTGGTTTGGGCATCGGACTCGCGGTCATAGGCTCGCGGTTTCGATTCCCAGACCGGGCGTTGTGAGTGTTTATTGAGCGAAAACATCTAAAGCTCCACGAGGCTCCGGCAGGGGATGGTGGCGAACCCTGCTGTACTCTTCCACCACAACTTTCTCTCACTGTTACTTCCTGTTTCTGTTGTGCCTGTAATTCAAAGGGCCAGCCTTGGCACACTGTGTCACGCTGAATCTCCCCTGTTGAGTGGTCAGCCACTTGCACGTTAATTTCACGAGCAAGCTGTTCCGTTGATCGGATCGACTGGAACCCTCGACGTTGTAAGCGACGGAGTGCCATACAATGTATGTATGTATGTATGTATGTGTGTATGTATGTATGTGTGTATGTATGTATGTACACGTACATGCACGGTGCCATCTTCGCTACCACCGTTCTCAAAATGGTGCAGTAAGTCTTCTATGCTGAAATTTTCGATGGAAGATATGCTGTATATAGAGTGATGCGTAAGTATGTGACCGCTTCTGAGTGTATGTGTGAGAGTACTTGTTTGTGTGTGTGTGTGGGTGTGTGCGTGTGTGTGTGAGAGAGTGTGTGTGTGCGTGTGTGTATGTGTACGTGTGTGTGTGCTCCCGATGTCTGCAGTATATATATTAGTATGTGTCTACTTCAATCATTCTTTCACATATCTGTAACTTTGTTCGTGGACTCACGCACACATTCATTTATACTTACATATGTATATCCATGTGAGTGTGTCCGAATATATATTCGTATTTGATTATTAGCATGTATAAACAGATACATATACATATGTATACATATATATGTATTTATATGCATGCATTTACATGGATATATATATATATATATA
>NC_069002.1:33187642-33190142 GCF_001194135.2 Octopus bimaculoides | reverse complement strand
GATTGGTAAGGATCGACCTGACCACTTCTATATTCCAATGGGAAGTAGTGATCCCCATCAAGCTTCGGATTTGGTCGGAATTTATATTCTATCCGAACTTGAAGATCATTTCCTTTATATACTTGGTGATTTATATAGTGACGATTGCCTACTTAACCTACAAAATACCCCTAATCAATAACTACAAAAAGTTAAACGTCATTTATTCAAATTCTCTAGTAATATGGGCCTTTGATGATCATAGAACTAAGGTTAACTACCTTTGATATTAGTGTAAACTTAAATAAGGCCTTGTGTTTCCCAAAACCATAAACATTCAACTAACCTGAAATACATCAGTGTTTTTAGTAATCACCATAAGAATATCACAAATGACTTGGTTAAAAACAAATCATTTAGAATATCTAAATAATCCGTCAACAAAATTTTGTTCAAGTGTAACACTGATTTTTATAACTCAGTTTCACATTAAGCAGGACATAAAGAACGGATTAAATATTATAAATTATACTAATAACAATAACAGTAATATTAATAATAATAACAGTAATAGACACAATAACAACAGGAGTACGTCTTTGGCTCCTACCATTGTCAATATTCCAAATAATACCCAATTTCATCAAAATAACCTTTCTCTTAACCCTCGTAATCCAACAAATAATCGGTCAAAGGGAAGTAACCATGCTTTTTCTTCCTTTTCAGCTACAATAATAACACTAGGTTTTTAAATAATAAAGCTCACAAACAATCACACAAGCCTAATAAAAATATGATTATGAAGAACTGTGGTGTGTAGAAACATGTGTAATGATTAAAACAAATCTTATTCGTCGTTGACTTTATCTTATTCAATTAAATAAATGTACAGGTTTATTATGCATAGTTTACTCTTTTACTCTTTAAACTCTTTTACTTGTTTCAGTCATTTGACTTTGGACATGCTGGAGCAGCGCCTTTAGTCGAGCAAATCGACCCCAGGACTTATTCTTTGTAAGCCTAGTACTTATTATATCGGTCTGTTTTACCGAACCGCTAAGTTATGGGGGCGTAAATACAGCAGCATCGGTTGTCAAGCGATGTTGGGGAGACAAACACAGACACACAAACACACACACACACATATATACATATACATATATACGACGGGCTTCTTTCAGTTTCCCTCTACCAAATCCACTCACAAGGCTTTAGTCGGCCCGAGGCTATAGTCGAAGACACTTGCCCAAGGTGCCACGCAGTGGGACTGAACCCGGAACCACGTGGTTGGTAAGCAAGCTACTTACCACACAGCCACTCCTGCGCCTATACATATATATATATATATCATATCAAAATATATATTGTGTGTGTGTCTGTGTATAACATATTATCGTATATTTTTCCTCGTAGTGTTAAATTCATTAGCTTAGCTAGAATCTAGAGGCAATGACGTGTAGTCTCGTATTAAAAGCAGATGTTTCAAACATTAAGACAGCAAAGCACGTCTGCATACGTTAACAAACAGTCTACTTTACAAAGAAAATGAACCAGAAATCATAGATACTACCCGCAAGAAATGAATAAATAACGAAATGAATAAATAAGCATACACAACAGACGACAGATGAAAAGAAAGACTCGAATATAAGCCAAAAGTTATGTTGTCATCAACATTATAGTTGCTTCTACTGTCTTTAGTTAAAATTTGAATAACACAGATTTTGTTCAGTTATCTCATTTTCTTTTCTTTTATTTGCATTAATGGTTAGACTGCAGCCAAACTGGGGCAACGACTTGACGAGTTTTAGTTGAAAGAATCGACACCAGCATCTTGTTTTTTTTTTTGTTTTGAAGAATGGTGTTCATTCTACCTGGCTCTTTTGTTTGACAAATAACAGAGTGACGTAGACATACCAGCAGGGGTTGACAAGCGGTGGTGGGGGATAAACACAGATACAAAGTCACAATCACACACACATTCGTACACAATAGTGTGAAACCTAGAGATGAAAAACTGCTGGAAAATAGACTTTACACTGCAATTGCATATCAAAAGAGGAGATTGGACAAAGGCTGTCGTAAATTGATTCACCATTACTCGTGTTTCATTTGTTAATAGGCGTTTCACAAATTGTAGCTGCAGGAGAGGTCTTACATGGTGTCTTACGATTTGCATTTCCTATTAGAAAATGAAAATTGTGTCCTGTTGAATAAATTATAACGAATTATTTTCTCCATTTTCCTGTTTGATGCAAATGTGTATGTGTGTGCGCATAGGACAGGCTTCTTTCACTTACCATTTGGCAAATCTATGCACAAGGCTTTGGTCAGCTCGAGGCTATAGTAACAAAAATGTGCTCAACGGTGCCAGGTAGTGGGACTGAACCCAGAAAGTTATGCCTAGGAACAAAAGCTGTTTACCACACACGACATATATATATGTGCATACATACATACATATATAGATATATATATATATGTATATGTATATGAATATATATAAATATATATATACATA
>NC_069002.1:33186747-33187632 GCF_001194135.2 Octopus bimaculoides | reverse complement strand
TAGTGGGACTGAACCCAGAAAGTTATGCCTAGGAACAAAAGCTGTTTACCACACACGACATATATATATGTGCATACATACATACATATATAGATATATATATATAATTAGAAATAATATAATTTAAAAAAATACGGACGATATATTATAAACAATTAAGTTTATTTATGACTATATCAATTGCCAAATATGTTATCATAAAATACATAGAAGAACGTTTACAATTATGAACAAATCAAAATTTTAAATAAGAGGTTTTCAAAGCCCTACATGCTAAAAACACCAGCCAAATGCGCTATAAAGCCAGTTTTTCACACATATTAGTTTTCTTCACAATAAAAACTGTCTGCGGTCGACATAACAAATAGAATTCACAACTTGAAAATAACTGGTAAACTCCCAAGTGCGACAGCCGAACGCGAAGGAGGGCGATGGCAACGGAAACCCCGGGCCGCGCAAGGAGCTACAGACGATGACTTCGGCAACACCGCACTACTGGAAACGCACTACATAATCCATATATAAATATAAATACGAATTGAGGTTATATTTGTGTGTGTTTGTCTGTGTCTACGTGTATGTGTGTACGTGTGTGTGTGTACGTGTGTGAATGTGTATGTGTGTGTACGTGTGTCTGTGTACGTGTGTGTGTGTGCGTACATGTAATCATATATCACAGCATGTAAGAAACTAATCGTAGATTTGTCACGTTCGTTAAATAATTTTAACTTCCAATTACGCCTGTGCAAAATAACGTCTTCCTCCCCCGAGTGAATGACAAGCCCCGAAGAATTCGATAATTGGATGAGGAGTAAACTATTATAGAAACACTAATATAGGCTAATACAGGCTCACATAACATATACATATATATATATATATATA
>NC_069002.1:33185087-33185945 GCF_001194135.2 Octopus bimaculoides | reverse complement strand
ATATATATAAATATATATATATATAAGTGAATGTTCGGTCGAATAGTGTCCATCGGTGATCGATAGCATATCTGAAGAGGGTCCAATTTAGAATGGAATTCATTGATTTAACCCAATGCATAGTAAATACATTTTCCTCTTATAATATGTATTCGACGTTGAGGAAAACATGTATGGTAAGTAGTTAATTCGTCATTAGATACAAATTCTTCGGAAATATCTCCATAATCGTGCTGAGAATCCTTTGTATATATGAACATTGCTTTTACTACAGAATATTGTGGTTTTAATTCTTTGTAAGACCAAACACTCTGCTTTTACAAAGAACTACTTTCAAAAGAACGCACTGAGTTCCGTATTTCCTGAAAGCATAATCCTTGAAAATGTCGATATGTTTCTCAATAGGAACCATTTTCTCCTATAATGTCTTTCTTGAACATATCGCAGACATTATCCTAACCTTCTACCCATCAAGAACGTAATTCAAATATGTGCGTATTGAATTGATGTTAGAAAATTCAATAGAGCGATTTATTCTGACATAGCAATTTATTTAGCCAAGTAATCTCCCTTTATAACTCGATTTATAACATATACACTATCCACTGGCTATGGTGAAACAGTAAAATATATCGTCAGACGGTATTTATATGACAAGCGGTAGAAACCTTAATATTTCGGTGATATTAGGTTAACATTGATTCTGTACAGTAAGAAATGGCTTTCGGTTTCATTAGATAACACACACGCACATACACACGTATATGCATATACATATACATGCATATATATATTTGCATACACACATGTATATATACATGCATGTATATATATATATATATATATATATATATATAT
>NC_069002.1:33182295-33184912 GCF_001194135.2 Octopus bimaculoides | reverse complement strand
TATATATATGTGGGGGGGTGTATGTATGTATGTATGTATGTATGTATGTATGCGCGTGTTTCTTTCTGTGGGTGTGTATTGTACATATTTGCATATGTGTACGTGTGTGTGTCTCTGTGTGTGCATAGAGACACCTTGAGAGATAGGTAGTCAAATAGCATCGATAGATAGATAGATAGAGAGAGAGAGAGAGAGAGAGATAGACAGTGAGTGAGTGAGTGAGTCAGTCAGTCAGTCAGTTAGTCAGTCATTGATTAATTAAATGAGAGAGAGTGAGAAAGAAAGAAGAATAGAGTTTAGGCTCCTTGTGGACCATTCATCAGCTTGTGTATATCATCGGAAGACAATCATCCACATTGCTGATGTTGTTGGTCTGTCGTATGGGCCCGTGTAGCCAATCCTAACGTCTGGATTGAACATGCAACGTGTCTCTGCCAAATTTGTCCCCACCTGCTGACCACTGAGCAGGAGGAACATCGTGTCGAAGTCTGTGATATCAGCGTGTCGCTGATGACCCATTCTTCATGTCGAGGATCATGACTGTTGACTAGAATTGGGTCTTCGAGTACGACTTTCAGACGAAGCAGCACTCGTCACAATGGGAGAGGCCTTTATCTCCATGACCCTAGAAGAAACAATGGAAGAGCCCTTCGTATACAAGAGCGTAGAAGGCGCGATAAACCAGTAGTCATCTTCTTATTTTTTTTTCGACACTTGTGGTATTGTGCATCGAGAATTCGGTCCTCCATGGCCAGAGCATCAAATGCGCGAGTTCTATAGCGACATTTTCAAGCGTTTGAGGGAGGACATTCGGCTGGATCTGTGGAGCGTAAAGAACTGGATTCTTCACGGTGACAATGAACCGTTGTCAAGGTCCAGAGTGAATTGCTGAAGGTCATCGATCCACTTACCAAAAAAGACTTCCAGGCTGGATTCCAAAGGTGTCAAGAACGTTGGGGCCGGTTTATTGCTACGCAAGGTTACTATTTGAAATGAGATGATATTAAAATTTAGGTAAATAAGTTATTTTTTATTAAACACAACTAGACCGGGAACGTTTTAATACCACCACTTATAAAACAAATGACAAAAAATGCACTGAGTGCGGCTAAAACTACTACATGAGGTTTAGTTTGTCACTAACGTATTTATCACTGATATAGAATAACACATTCCCCTCAATTATGGATCTTGTTTATAAATTGAGCAAAACGATTTATCGGCTGATGCGTGCTGATAGGTGGAAACTGATATAAAATATAATGTACTCAATGAACAATATGAATTAAAACGGTAACTTGTATACTATTTCTCATATGCTTTTCACAGATTCGATCGCGAAAATATTAATCGCTGGTGTGTCTTGTCAAGCAGAACAACTTTTTCATTTAGACGAATGCATACTCATCGAATTCAATACATTAATGAAAGGAGAGTTTAAACACCCGGTGTTTCAACATTGTTTTGTCTCCTCACACACAGATACACCGGATCATTGAGTCTAACAAGAATTCGTAGCCCATGTTTATAAATTTGGTGAGCATATTATCAGCTGATGCTATTGATCCTGAATCAATATGGTCATTTACATATGTATAAATATATTATAAACTATATCGGCCATTCTTATTTTCTGAGAGTAGAAGATAATTTGAATGAAATTAGGCTGCTATTTTTGTTGATCAATTATTCATCTGAAATCATTGAGACTATATTCATTACTCTGTTACAACCCCAAATAATGAATAATTGATATGTGGCAAAGACATTTATGTACTCGTTTCTTCTCATTCGCCACGTATTTCCATTAATTCATAAAATATTTCTGTGAATTAAGTTGTATCATTCATTAACCCATTACCTACCAGTGATCACACATGAGATCACTTAAAAATTACAAATTTCGTAATTATCTGTCAATATTTACACATATCTAACCTTTTTGCTATATCTACTAGGTATATTTCTCTGATACTTAACTGAGGTTTCCTAATTTTTTACCCAATATCTCGCTTGTTTCTATTTAAAATGTTATTTTGAAATGTTATTTTGATCATTCCAGCCTGTTTCTAAGGCTGTTTTATGCTTGAAATCAAAGTTTCATTAAAAGAATTCCAGTTAATAGAATTATGAGAAGTAATGGGTTAATAGAAATTACGATGAAAGCAAACAGATGACTACCTTTTAAGGAAACTTTTGACAAACAGGTCTGAAACGTTACTGTCAGTACGTTTTAGGTAATGATGGCTTCTTATATGTTTCCTTCTTCTGTTGGAAGATATAAACAGTAGCAGGAATCATAGTCGGGTGGTAAGAAGAAGAAAACAACGATGACCCATCCGTGAGTGTCGTTTCTTTTGCTGGACAGGAGCCACATGTTAAATGTTCCACATGAAACACATTTTTAATGACCCCGGCAGAGATAATGATCCACAGACTGGCAGAAAACTCGAAACAATAAAGCTAACACTCTTGCTACAAGTTTTCGGAGCCAGTAAACTTTTTGCTGTTGCTGTTATCTGTGATGATGATGATGATGATGATGATGATGATGATGATGATGATGATGATGATGATGATGATGATGATGATGGTGATGATGATGATGATGATGGTG
>NC_069002.1:33179820-33180959 GCF_001194135.2 Octopus bimaculoides | reverse complement strand
AGAGAGAGAGAGAGAGAGAGAGAGAGAGAGAGAATCATGGTAAAAAGAAAAGGCAGATAACATACCCATGGCAAGATTTTTAAGTACCAGCGTGTACACAGAAAAAACATGTGTATGTGTTTGTCTATGTGTGTGCATGCCCGGACCCGCGTTTGCATGCTTTTTTTATGTATATATATATATATATATATATATGCGAATATATACTTGTCTGTTTCTATTAGAGTTTGTTTGCGGCTATTGAATTTGATGAACAGATAAACAGACCGAGAAACAGATATTTGACTATAAATATAAGTTTATGTATACAAATATACACAGACACTAACCCACGCACCTAAATTACATACATCTGTAATATATATATATATATATATGTAAGTATGTATGTATATAGTGGGTTTGTGTGCGTATATTGCGTGTGGGTGCATGTATATATGTAGAGATATATAATATATGTATGCATGCTTGTATGCAAATAGTTGTCAGTCGTTTTCAGCGAATATCTTCACATGAATAAGATGTTAATTCGCCGGATGTTAAACGCGAAATACATTTAGTGTGAAAACCAAAAACTGCCACCGTTTTTTTTTTCCATTCCATTAAACATAGACTCATAATATACCGATGCTGTTTTTTAAAATATATAACGACAATAGCATTATTGTTGTTTTTGTTATTGCTGCTACCATCATCATCATCAGCAGCAGCAGCAGCATCGTCACGATCATCATCATCATCACCAGCATCTTCATCATCAACATCATCATAGTCATCGTCGAATTTGCTTACCTGAGATTCTGGCGTCTTCTTCATTAGTTCTATCCAAATGGGAGACCTATACGGAGACCTATACGGAGACCTATGATGGAAAGTAAAGTCTGAAGCATTCTCAACTCCAACACATATAATAAAAATAAAATAATGTAGATGTATGTCCCTTTAACCTTATGGAACCTTGGCGCTGTTTAGAATAAATATTGATTTGTGTTTGATATACACATATATACATCTATATATATATAAATGTGTGTGTGCGTGTGTGTGTCTGCATGCGTGCGTGGAGAGAGAGAAGGAGAGAGATATGCGTTTATGTATTTATCTATTTATGGACTTATTGATCTATTTCTCCCTCTCTT
>NC_069002.1:33178387-33179614 GCF_001194135.2 Octopus bimaculoides | reverse complement strand
CTATCAGAGAGACTTAAGCAGTAGTGATGCGATAAAGTAGTTGTATACTGCCAACTTAACGTGACAGTCCCAATAGGGGAATATACTACTGCTATTTAGCCCTAGGAAGCTGGACCGCTTCCTGTCGGCCTTGACACATTTCCTGTGTCCTTATGTTTGGGAGGGGGAGACAAACTCCACCCAGCCTAGCCTGCATTCAGGGACATGTTTCTGAGTCTTTGCCTTTCATCAGCCTGAAGTAGCACGACAAGCTGGTTGAAAAAGTCTGTCAACCTCTCGCAAAGATATAGACTGAGGCAACAAGCTGGCAAAGTTTAATACATAGAGACTTTCCAACGATTGACACATCGCTGGTCATGCAATTGACGAATATAAAATAGAAATATTTTCTGCGTATACAACGCTTACAAAATAACGAAAGAAGTCAGCAGTACTAACTATCATCCAACGTAGATGAGGCTAATGTATGTTTGAAATAGATTGCTCGTTATATTGTTCAGTAAAATAATATATAAGGGAGATTTAATAAGTATGCGTCCTTGCAAACATATCACAGACGCTGAGTTTGAGAAAAGGGCCTTGGACGGGAGTTGTACACTGATGTATATTGCTCCAGCGTGATTCTTGTCTTCTTGTTTCACTCCCAGATATAACAGTGTAAGATATGTGTATTTCCACACCTGCGACATCGGGTTTTAGAAGCGTTTCGGTGAATTCCATTGCAGAAATCATGATGGCTGGCATCAAGGTCTCTAACGAAGTGAATTTTTGCTCTGTTACTAAGTTGTAAGAGTCCTCTAATATTTCGATGTGACGTTTGTGTTGATGTAAATGGTGATCACCCTAGGTCCATTCACTGTGGTGGTGTTTCATGTTAGTTGGAGCTAATTCCCTTTCTGAAATTGAAATAGCTAGGTCAGTTGTTTCAAAATCTTTTGCGACATTCAGAGAAAAGATTGTTGCTTTAATGATTATATATAAATCTTTTCCCTTATATTTATTTCTCTTTCGTTCCAATCCATCAAACTATTTTCAATTAAAACTGTGAATAAGCGGAGTATACAAAACATCATTACAATATATAGAACACATATAATGTCGATCGGCCTTACCAAACTACCTTTTCAGCTTCTTTTAAAATGCCGTCATTATGACAACACCAGTATGCTGGTACGTATGTATGAATATACATACATATAAATACATATATATATATATATATATATA
>NC_069002.1:33175222-33177035 GCF_001194135.2 Octopus bimaculoides | reverse complement strand
TATATATATATATACATATATGTACATATATTTATATTTGTATATATATATATATATATATATATATATGTATGTAAATATGTGTATGTATTTACGTCCACATGTATGTATATATGTGTGTGCGTGATATGTGTGGTGTGTGTATACGTACGTATTTATATATCTACCTATCTACGAATACACGTACGTATGTATGTGTATATATATATATATATATATATATATATATATGCATATACGTACTGTCTCAAAAGCACATGTAATCCTACATATAAGTTATGAATCATACACAAATAACTTCTCCACTGGTGCTTACTGAATGTGTATTGTTGATACAAATGTTATTTCGTTTTTCACTCTCTAAAGCATTAGTCAAATAATACTTTACTATCATTTCCAACTTCATTTGCAAACAGTATATAGAATTTCAGCAATGTAGTTTTACTTCTTCGCTCGACCTGGTAAAAAGTGTATATCTACAGAAAATCTCTTACCTAGTATTTCGCAGATTAATATAAACAAATTTTTCAAAATATAGCCTTTTTAATTCTGTTGTCATAGCTACAAGGTTTCCGAAGAGCTGCGGCCATGAGGAACACGGGATATTATTTCGTCATAGCCCCTCTGGTTTGTGACTGATATGAGTCTAATGAATTAACCAAGAAATAGTACGTTGACTGATATAGACTTTGTTATATTATGGCTAATTTAAAGTAGCGATAGTATAACAGTTCCGGTGTATCAGTTTCTGCACAAAACATTAACGTAACATTAATATCTAAACGAGTTATTTCGCAATGTTCACCTTAATTTATCGATGCTTTTTTGAAATGCATATTTGTTTGTGTAATACTCGGCCTAGTATGTAAAGAGCATCGTAGCAGGCGTAAGATATCAAGGTTACATACTGAAAAAAGCGTTTCACACTCTGCGTTGTCACTTCCTGCATGTCCCTGTGGGAAGAACTTCCTCTTCCAAGTGTTTTCATTGTCATCAAAGCATTTGTAATGTTACTAGGGGCGTCTAGCTTAGTAGATTGTGGTTTCGACTGCCGGAGTGGGCGATGCAGTTTTTTTTTAGCTCATTTATTAATTTAGCAAAACACTTCATTTCAAGTTGCTTCAGTACACTCAGCAGGCAAAAATCTGTATTCCCGTTCGGTGGGTTTAATATATACACCTTAAAAACCAGAAAGTCGACCTTATGACATTTATGCTTCTCTAAGATTGCTTTTTATTTTCTAGTTAGGGGCGTTGGCTCTATATAAGCCCATTTTACCTCAAGGAAGAAGTTATACTTATTAGTCTGGCCTTTAGATCTATCTAGCATGGAAGGTCCTAACACGACCTTACGCTTTGCAGGCAGAGCATTACAGTCGTTGCGACGCAAAAAAACCACTACACCCCAATAAAGGCTGGACTTTGAGGGGGAAGAGTGTCATACACTATATTCGAAATCAGTGGCTCTTAACTAAGGCGCACATGGCCCTTATTGTTCCATATAAAATGTATCTGCAATAAGTGGTTATAGTTTTACAATACACAAAATGCTTATATAATTCTTAATACTATTTAATTGTAAAAATATTTTTATCACGGAGAAATAGCCTCATTGATCACGTGACTATTTTTAAGTGTGCTGCACATATTGTCTATAGAATCGTGCCGACCAAATCCTCGGCAATGAAGCCAATAGAATAAGTACTAGGGCCACAAAGAATAAGTCCTGAGGTGGATTTCTCCGAATAAAAATAAACGTTGGGCAGTGCTTCAACATGCCACAGTCCGGCGACTAAAGCAAGTAAAAGTATATA
>NC_069002.1:33173318-33174662 GCF_001194135.2 Octopus bimaculoides | reverse complement strand
ATATATATATATATATATATATATATATATATATATAAACAATAAATAAGGAGAAATGAAAACACAAAATTTTAAGACTTTGATGTAGTTGCCCAACGGTAACGTAAACAAAAATATCATATCTGTTAAAATTATAAGGACAAGGAACATTTTAGAGGTTTTGAGACTTTTTCAAAGAAGACATCTATAAATTTCAAAGACGTACAAACTATAGTCTCCTTCAAAGTAGGATCCCCTAAATTCAGTGCACTTATTGTAGCACTTCTACCACATTGTGGGCACCCCCTTGGATATCATCCAAGTCGAGGTGTCCAGAACTATTGTCATAGTCACTTTTAGCTTGGAGAACGACCAAAATTCAAAGGGAGTAAGATCTGAACTGAAGAGGCGGGGAGGGAGAGGTTTGGTGCTGATTTCTGTCAAATGTTTGGTTACCACGATGAAACTTAGTGCTTCGGTTAAAAAAAGAGACCTTTAGAATAAGTAGCAAGTTTTAAAAAATAAGTCCTGCAGTCGATCTGTTCGACTAAAAAAACCCTTCAAGAGGTTGCTCCAGTATGACAACTGTCAAATCACTGGAACAAGTAAAATATTATATATGTATATATATAGGCGCAGGAATGGCTGTGTGGTAAGTAGCTTGCTTACCAACCACATGGTTCCGAGTTCAATCCCACAGCGTGGCACCTTGGGCAAGTGTCTTCTACTATAGCCTCGGGCCGACCAAACCCTTGTGAGTGGATTTGGTAGACGGAAACTGAAAGAAGCCCGTCGTATATATGTATGTGTATATATATATATATATATATGTATGTGTGTTTGTGTCTCTGTGTTTGTCCCCCCCCCACCATCACTTGCCAATCGATGCTGGTGTGTTTATGTCCCCGTAACTTAGCGGTTCGGCAAAGAGATACTGATAGAATAAGTACTAGGCTTACAAAGAATAAATCCCGGGGTCAATTTTCGCGACTAAAATCGGTACCCCAGCATGACCGCAGTCAAATGACTAAAACAAGTAAAAGAGTAAAAGATTATATATATATATATATATATATATATTAATAAATTATAGGGTGGCAAAGAAAATTTTAGAAATTTTATTTACCACCAGTGGCCTAGCGAGAGTAAAAACAGTCAATAGACTATGTATTATTCATTAGAAATGCAGAGACGCCTATAATAGGACATCTACTCGCTAGAAATAGCAGCAAAAATACTACATACCACAAAAGTTAGGGATAATTTCGAAAGGAAATGAAAAATAAAAACTTTTACCAATCTATATTCTGTACCATGGTTTCAAGTCAATTTTAGTAAGATAAAGATTATATCTTACAAGGTCAG
>NC_069002.1:33170853-33172324 GCF_001194135.2 Octopus bimaculoides | reverse complement strand
GGTATATTTTGAAAAATTAGACATAAAAACACGAACCATGCGGCGTACTGATTCGTGCTTCATATGTTGTCTGGTCAATTCTGCTGACAAAAGTCTGACCTTGTAAGATATAATCTTTATCTTACTAAAATTGACTTGAAACCATGGTACAGAATATAGATTGGTAAAAGTTTTTATTTTTCATTTCCTTTCGAAATTATCCCTAACTTTTGTGGTATGTAGTATTTTTGCTGCTATTTCTAGCGAGTAGATGTCCTATTATAGGCGTCTCTGCATTTCTAATGAATATATATATATATATATATATACGCAATGTTCGAAAACAAAACTTATGACATCGTAACGTTCGTGTCATAAAAAGTAGAGCCTCTCCCCCTCTCTCTCTTTCTCTCCCTCACTCCCTGTCTACTCTTGATTACTTGTTTCTCTCTTTCTTAGTCTCTCTGTGTCTCACTCTCTGTTGTATCTCACTCTCCTGTCTCCCATCTCTCTAAGTTGGACTTTGTCTCTCTCATCCTCTATCTCCATTCTTCGCTCCTCTTCACTCTGTTATTTTGTATTCTTCTCACTCTTCCATCTGTCTCTTCTTCTCCCTCTCCCTCTACCCCTCTCTTTTCTTCTCGTTCACCCTCCCTCACTTCTATCCCTTTCTCTCTTTTCTTTCCTTCTTCCTCTGCCTTTCTCCCATTCTCTCATCTCATTCTTCCTCTCACATTCACTCACTTCCTGTCCAGTCACTGTCTGACGAATCTTCTCATTTTATCACATTTCTCCTCAACCTGAAGGAAGGTATATCTGAAATCCAAACATCAGAATGTTGATCCTCTCATCACACCCACTTCTCCAGCCCTCTTTCTCCCATTGTTCCTCTCTCTATCTCAAATTCTTCTTTTTACCTAAACAAGCTCTAACAATACACGAAACCTACGGTTAAAGGCAGTCCAGCAGTCACATCGTATTTCCTATTTTAAATCTATATTTACGATTGCCTTTCCATCCTGTCTTTCCATTTACAAACAGTATGGAGTGGACTTTGAACAAGATGTATACACTATATTTGGTAGCAGGTCAGGTAAACATTCCAGTTGAAACCATTAAATTTCTGTGTAAATAAATGCCCTAAAATGTTGATTTATTTCTTTTGTTTTGTTTGGTTTTTGCTTCCTTCCTTTTCATTTTTGTCACATTTTATGTTACTTCGTTACATTAACATTTATGTTTATATTACAATCTTTGTCATACCAACTGAAATCCATCTTCCTTATTCTTCAGATGCCAAATAGTTTGTACGTCTTTATATATCGTTAAGTCTAGTTTTGTGGTAAGACGTTTTTCCCCAAGCACATGATTCCGGGTTAAGTCCGATTATGTATCACTTTGGGTAGGTGTCTTCTACTATAACCTTAGGGTGACTAAAGCTTTGTGAGTGGATTTGGTAGGCCGACAGTGAAAGACGCTTGTCGTATATATA
>NC_069002.1:33168910-33170793 GCF_001194135.2 Octopus bimaculoides | reverse complement strand
ATATATAATGTAACAAACGAAGTAAAATATCCCTTCAGTGTGGTGTAGAACATCCAATTCACTTGTACGTCAATTGAATGCCACAGAAACAGGGGTATAAATAAATACAAATTATAAACACTAAATTAAATAGAGAAGTGCATTTGACAAACTAACAATTTAGTTATATTATAATATGATATAATATAATATAAATATAATATAAGATAAGATGACATAGAATATTATTTAAAAAACCAAAAGCGCCAACGATTTATTTCAATTTATATACATCATTTGATTTATAAACAGTCAATATCCATGTATACAAGTCTCTTCAGGGTTTTGCTTCAAAATGACAGACGGAATTCCATGTAAATGGACTGCCAGATTGCAAAATCCTGATTTAAAATACCTACGTTTAGGAGCGTGAGTGTTAACTATTCAAATACAGAACATAAAAGAACAAAATTATAACGGACAAAATTATTAAGTGAAAGAAAATCTACAACTGTCAAAATATTTCTATAATATCTCCATTAATATTAATTCAAATGCATTTTGATCAAAAACAATCACTGGCCACTTAATCAGAGACTTACTTAGTTTTGGAGACAGTAATAAATCGTATAGATGAATATGTATTGTGTATATTCGACTATGTATGTTCGATAAAAAACATACTTCTTGTATATCCTCTACCTATTTATTTATATGCAATACTTTCCCAATATTCATAATGACGCAAAGAAAATATATTTAAATTATATATAATGATACTATATTAATATAATGATGAAATATAATAACATTTCCCATTTATTTAAAGCTACTTATACAAAGATTATTTTCAAGGTAACTAATAAATAATGGTCCTCTAAAACTAAGTAAGACTCCGATACTTAAATAGACAGTATTCGACTTAAACGCATTTTAATTAATATTATTGGAGATAAACAGAACATTTTTTGACGTTTGTAGATTTTCGCTACTAAATCATTTATAATTTTGTTCTTTTATGGTACTTGTTATTTACTTGAATAGTTAACGCTGACGCTCCTAAATATTGGTATTTTTGAATCACTATTTTGCAATCTGGCAGTTCTTTTACATGGAGTTTCATGTGTCTTTTTGAACTAAAACCCTGAAGAGACTTGTATACATTGATACGAATTGTTTATAAATCAAATAATGTATATATATTGAAACAATTTTTTGGTTTTTATTGTCTTTTTAATATTTTTGGTTTGTTTATGTCCCTTCAAGAGACGACAGGGTAAGTACCAAACTTGCAAAATACGTACTGGGGGCGATTCGCTCGGCAAGTATCGTTTCACGCATTGCCCCAGCGTGACCGTAGTCCAATAAATGCAACAAGTACAAGATATAATTACACGTCTTACCATGTCTCGACCTTGTTATAACTTATCAGACAGTCGTACTCTATTCTTTAGCAGTATGTATATGAATAACTACAGACGCTAAAGCATTATTGAAGGATCGCTCATTGACTGGCAAGATAACATATGAATAGCCGTAGTGAAATCACCACAGAAGCCAGCTGCATGAATCAGGCGTACTAATATATGTCAATTAGGAAATATTATCTTTCAGATGAAAGTATTCTGCTAATCTACAGAATATAAAGACCACATGACCTGAGAGAATGAATGAGGTCGTGTCGCATATCGTCATATTCAATTTCAATACCAATGTCAATTGGATAAAAGCGAAGATCGAGTGATTCTCAATATAGAGATGCAAAGTGCCAGCTTCTTATTAAGAAATATTTAAACTCTACAATATGTATTGAATGCTATTTCATCCCGTATGGAATAAGAATAGAGCCTGCATTGTTAAACACACACACACATATATGTGTGTATGTATGGTTATATATATAT
>NC_069002.1:33160857-33164257 GCF_001194135.2 Octopus bimaculoides | reverse complement strand
ATATATATATATATATATATATAGACACCCTGAGCAATGTCTGGCGACGTTGTTAGTTTTTGAATTATGGCAACGTATAAATAGAAGCCACCATAATGTAAAGCTATAAAAGGGTGAGTGTTTGATTAATTTGAATCTCTTGCAGCAACAAGATTATTTGTAGGCCTAATGTCATCAGACACAATGTTATATATCAATGCGTTAACTAATAAAGATATATATTTTATACGTAGTGCACACATAGGCGCAAGGGTGGCTTTGTGGTAAGAAGCCTGCTTCCCAACTACACGTTTCCTGGTTCAGTCGCACTCCTTGGCTCCTAGTGCACGTGTCTTCTACTATAGGCTTGTCCGACCAAATCCTTGTGAATGGATTTGGTAGACGGAGTCTGAAGGAAGCCCATTGTATATGTGTGTATAGATATCTATGTTTGTGTCTGTTTATATCCACATAACATAACATATGTAGCAGGCTTAAAAGTTAAGCACTGGGGTTCGATTCATTCGACTAAATATTCAAGGGGGTGCCTCAGCATGTCCGCAGACTAGAAAGAAAGCTTTTGGGAAGTCGGCGAACTGGCAGAAACGCTAGCACACCGGACAAAATGCTTGGCGGTATTTCGTCTTGCTTTACGTTCAGAGTTCAAATTTCGCTGAGGTCAACTTTACCTTACATCCTCTCGGGGTCGTTAAATTAAATTTCAGATGCTTACTGGGATTGATCTAAGCGAGTGGCTCCTTCCCCAGAAATTTCGGCCCTCCTGCCTAGAATAGAATGCTTCTGGAAATTCTTTAATGAAAACCGACATTACTTGTTAAATAGGATTCAGTATCTCTCGGCAGGAGTCGAATTGATGGTATAATCATCAACATTCATTTCCAAATCATTGGCTCATAGAGCGGGTTCCTAGCTTATGTGAGGAATATAGTCGTCACTTGGACGGAACGACTATGTGCCCGGTAGCAACATCACTGAGTTTTGCTATCTGAGCGGACTGTAGAAATGTGAATTAAAATGTTTCGTTTCACATCACAGGAATCGAAACCAAAATCTCATATATATATATATATACATACATACGTACGTACATACATACATAAACTGTTCGGATGTACAATAAATTGGTTTCTCGCGATGAAGAGGAAACAACAACAGTTAGGAACAAACTTTTTGATTGGCGAATGATTTCAGATCAAACATTCACGCTCAGATGAAAAATCCATGCTAAAAACTTCAGCTAGTTCATCTTACAATTATTAATATCAGTTTCTCTTGGAAATGGTAATATCCAGTTCTAAACTGCGTATACTTGCTCACTGTTGACGTAGACAAGCAACAGTTTCTCCTCTTTATAATGGCTTTTCTATTCACTTGACGCACTTGTTGAGAGAGGAAAGAGAGAAAAAAACAGAAAAAAAACAGACAACAGGATTTCCCACGGTGATAATTCTTTTGATGATATATTGGACCAATTCTTTGTGATCTGATGATAAATATCATCATCGTCATCATCAACATCTTCAATAACAACAACGGCAACACGGCATGCATTTTGTGTTGGAACGCACTGAATGTCGTTTTTCCTATGTAGCATTATCAGATTTCATTTTGTACAGTTCATGTTGTTTTTTCTTTCTTTTTTTTTTTGCCTGTGATTCTTTTCAGAAACGGATATATTGGACAATTTACTCTATGGACAATTGAAATATTACTCGATTTACTTCTTGGACTCCGATCATGCTGGAGCTCATCTGTGGTCAACAATCGCCATAACAGACAATTATTATTTTACTATTTTCAATGCGTTGAGTACAGTCAATATATAGCAAAGGTTTCACCAGTTTCAAATATTTTTTCTTTTGTTCATAATCAATTCCAGTAACTATTTCAGACTGGGAATTATTTTCTGGATACTTTTCTAAAATCAAATTAAGGCAACGAGCTTTCAGCGTCGTTAGCACACCGGACAAAATGCGTAGCGCAATTTTGTCCGCTTTACGTTCTGAAGTTCTGCCGAATTGACTTTGGCTTTCATCCTTTCGGGATCGATATAATAAGTACCAGTTGAGCACTGGGTCGAAGTAATCGACTTTTTCCATGCGCGAAGCTACGCGCCTTGCGCCAAAATTTGATACCATTTAAAGGCAGCGAGTGGTAGAACCGTTATCACGCCGGGCACTTCAGCCATCTTTCCGTTCTGAGTTCGAATTCTTATTTTTTTACTGTCCACTAGAGACTACTCACAGAGGGGACAAACAAGGACAGACAAACGGATTAAGTCGATTACATCTGAGTTCGGATTATGTCTGAGTTCAAATTCTGCCGAGTTTGACTGCTTTTCATCATTTCGTCGACAAAATCAGTATAATGTGAGCACAGGGGTTGATGTAATCGACTTATCCTCTCCCCCAAACCCGCTGGCCTCGTGCCAAAATTTGAAACTAAATTTGAAATTATCATTCTGTAACAACGGTCTCACCGGTTTCATACCAATTTTTTTGCTTTGTTTTTAATTGATTTCAGTAATTATAGGTGTTTTCTATCTAGTTTGGATTCTTTACCATCAAATTTCATTGCAAAGAATTCAAATTTGATGCTGAAGAATTCAAATTCGATGGCAAATAATCCAAACTAGATCGAAAACATCTATATTTGAAACTGGAAAATATTCTGCCGATATTTATTTATCAAATTATGGAGGTGAGCTGGCAGAATCGTTAGCACGCCCTGAAAATGTTTAGCGTTAAATGGCGGGCTTCTTCCAGGTTGTCTCTATCATATCCACTCACAAGGATTCAGTCAGCTCGAGACTATAGTAGAAAACACTTGCCGAAGGTGTCACGCAGCCGGACTGAACTTGGAACCACATGGTTGGGAATCAAGCTTCTTACTACACACCTGTGCCTATATGTATAAATATATGTGTCTATCTTCCTGCATATATGTAGAGATAAGTGAATATACGTATGTATGCATATATAGGGTGCGATGGGTAAATTGTCCGCATTTCATTTCGCGAATGCGCATTGTTTGTTTTCCATTTTGTAGACTACACATATATGAATGTGCGTGTGTGTGTGTGTGTTTGTCTACTCAACGTCGCTTGACAACCGATGCTAGTCTGTTTACGTCCCCGTAACTTAGCAGATCGGCAAAAGTGGTGGATAGAATAAGTACTAGTCTTACAAAGAATAAGTCCTGGTGCTTACTTTCTCGACTAAAGGCAGTGCTCCTGCATGGCCACAGTCAAATTACTAAAACAAATAAGAGAATAAAGGAATAAAAGAATAGGGCTGCTTGTGTATAATAGCGTATAATATATCTGTGTGTCCGTGTGTGTTTTTGTGTGTGCATGTATACCTTAGTTGATATAGAAAAAGCAAGTTAAATGCATATATGT
>NC_069002.1:33160166-33160824 GCF_001194135.2 Octopus bimaculoides | reverse complement strand
ATATATATATATATATGTATATATATATATATATATATACATATACGAATTGTGTAGTTGTGTGTATATATATATGTTGTGTGTAGGTGTGTGTATATACATATGCGTGTGCTCGTGTGTATTCTGTGTGTGAGTATGTGTGTCTGTATACATTTATAAGTTTATGTGCTTTTGCAGGTAGGTATTCAAGTGTGTATGCATGAGTGTGTTTGGCTGTGTGTCCTTTTGCTTTTAAGGGGAAGTTATTATATGCATTAAATACTTAAACTTGAAAAAATACACCAAAATTAAACAAAACAAATTGTAATTATCCACCAATACTAAAATATTTAAACACTTACGAATATATTCCATAAAAAAATGCGAGAATATACTAATGAGAAAATATAGTTTTCAATTACTTTCCAAAATAAGAATGAAAACGGAATCGCATTCCATATATTTAATAAACACATTAAATGTTAACCTTTGTACGTATGTTAACGACAAGAACAATTATAAAATATTTATATTTGTCATTATAACGAAGTTTTAATAAAAAAAAAACAAATCCGATTCTTCATGAATAGATTTTTTCCAAAATAGTTGCTTTTATATAGGTAATATTATTTTTGTCTCCTTGTGTTATTTTTGTGCATAATACTTTAACTCCATATCT
>NC_069002.1:33156671-33159599 GCF_001194135.2 Octopus bimaculoides | reverse complement strand
TATATATATATATATATATATATGTATATGTATGTATGTATGTATTTATGTATATAAATGGGGATATAAATATTTATATCTACATACCTACACGTAACTTAAATAACACAAGTCGTAATTATCGAAAATATGTACACCGAGATAAACGTGTATCTTCATATATATTCGTACACATATGTGCGCTCTGTTGTTTATTCGAGTGTACTTATGTATTTATGTAGTCGTCACACTCACCTCCCACTTACACAATTTTTATGAAATCTTCCTCATTATCAATTAGAAATATTATGTTTTTTATGTTTGAATATGTTTACAGAAAAGCTTATTTAGATAATTACAAGTACAAAACTACATGAAAATAACTCTTGTAAATATAAGAAAATACTATTCAAATGTTTTAACCATTGTGATGCCTTCATTGAGCAATAAAATGTCTGATATTGTAAGCCGTATCTATCAGGATTGGCTTTGTGGTAACAAGTTGGGTCTTGTGTTTGTGTTTTCTGCTACCTCCGCTTCAGAACTGGAGTTAGTTTCGTTACGTCAGCATTACTTAGCTTTTCGACATTAATATCATGTTTGTAAAATATGTACGAGATGTCGAATTATTCGACTAAAATCTCTCGAATGCGTTTCTAACTCCAGGTTCACAGTTCAGTCATTGAAACAATTAAAAGTTCAATCATAATTGACCAAACGTTCAATTTCTTTTTACGATAGCGGCGTTCGAATTCGGACAAAATAGCTTGTAATATATGCTCCAAATATTTACTTCCCGAGTCCTGACCCTGATGATGTAAATCTCATGTCATATAAAATATAATTAAATAAAAACCAGTTAAATTAATTAAATCGGGGGTTTGTTACAGTAAAGGTGGCATTAGATGCTAGCATCATCTTCAACAGTTACCAAAAATACGATTCCATTCCACCATTTCAGTGCTCGAATTGCAAACCGAATCCTGCAGCAACGTTCTCCAACCTGCCAACGTACAGCGGGCTGCTGAAAAGCCCCTGGGTTTCGGTAAAAAGCAAATACAGGAGATCAGTTAATTATTATTTATTCAACAAAATTTCCCTCTCAGATTCCCACGTATTTTGCAGTATTCGTTCAGTTTTCTTGGCTCTGTAAAAGAAATCGGAAGTTTGAACCTCCATCCAGGCCTTTCGCGATATCTTCATGGCCTGGAATTTTCGGTTCCCCCTTATATACGCATGTTTTAATATCGCATGTTGTTTAACGAATTTACCAACACACACACACACACACACACACACGCACACACGCATTCCAAAACATTCAAACTGTCATCACACACACATTTCAAAACATTCAAACTGTCATCACTCCATTCTGATATAAAATACATGAATTCTTATCCCGTCTGAAAGACTCAAGACGTCGTTGGTTATAAAGAGAAGTCACCTCTATTTACATAAAACAGCGAAAGAATCTCCTTGACAAAAAACCCCACTACCATATTATTAATAAAAGTAGTATTACATATTGTAGTCTATATTGTGTAAGGAAACATTCTAGGAGCTGACTGAATCTAACAGGAGATGGTTAGGGCTGAAGCGCATTTTGGCAATAAGGATATTAGTTCTTGTGTCAGACACATTGAAAAATATAGTTTTATGTCGACTCAAAGATAAGAGCTGCGTACGCTCACCAGACAAAAAATAAATAAATTTAAAGCGTTGACGACGACTAGATGATATAAAATATAATTAAGAAAATATTTTATTGCCTCTTTAAGATAAAATAGTGAATATTTAATTATAAACATTTTAAGGAATATATAAAATAGTGAATATTTAATTATAAACATCTAAAGGCGCAGGAGTGGCTGTGTGGCTAGTAGCTTGCTTACGAACCACATGATTTCAGGTTCAGTCACACTGCATGGCACATTGGGCAAGTGTTTTCTACTATAGCATCGGGCTGACCAAAGCCTTGTAAGTGGATTTGGTAGACGGAAACTGAAAGAAGCCTGTCGTATATATGTATATATGTATGTGTGTGTATATGTTTGTGTGTCTGTGTTTGTCCCCCCAACATTGCTTGACAACCGATGGTCTTGTGTTTACGTCTCCTGTAACTTAGCGGTTCGGCAAAAGAGCCAGATAGAATAAGTACTAGGCTTGCAAAGAAAAGTCTTGGGGTCGATTTGTTCGACTAAAGGTGGTGCTCCAGCATGGCCACAGTCAAATGACAGAAACAAGTAAAGGATTTTTTTGAAAAGAAGTATATATATATATATTTTTTTTTTTATACAGTACCGTGCAAATGTCTTCGGCCATTTCAAACTATTTTATATCTCTACTAATTGCTAAATTATAAATGGATGTTTCGCACTCCGTTTTTCACAGATGAAATACTGGCCCTTTTGGAGTCATTTCCACACCGAATCCTTATATATTGTAGTAGGCGTTCTGAATGAGAAGGGAAGATGTGAGACGACCACCAAAAATGGCCATGCAAAAATATTTCGGCCACATCACATAAACCAATCATGATACATTGTTTTAAAACATAAAAATGTTTATAATGAAAATTAATTACATAATGTTCATTTCAAGAAGTTACTGTACATTGTTAATATTTCGTGTAGCTTCCCTTAGCTTCAATAATTGGTTAAGTGTGCCTGGGAAGACATGGGTACAAATCTTTCACGATCTTCACATTCTCTGTGGCTGAGCTCCAACAACACTTCGAGATTGCGTGGATTCTCCTGACGAAGACGTCTATTTGGTTTTGTCGTTATTAGGGGAGGGTTGGTGATGGAGGGGGCGTATATGGTGGTGGTGTAAGTGGTGGTGGTGGTGCTGGTGATAGCAGTGGTAGTAACGGTGATTAACGTCGTGGTTTTACAGGTGTTTTGTGGTGTTGGTTGTGCTGTGAGTAGTGATGGTAGATATGATGGC
>NC_069002.1:33155251-33156606 GCF_001194135.2 Octopus bimaculoides | reverse complement strand
GTGGTGGTGGTGGTTGTGGCAAAATTATGTATATTAGTTCTGTTGATCAAAAACAATTGTAGCGGCGATGGTGGTGATGGCGGAGATGGTGATATTGATGATGTAGTGGTGGTTGAGATGGTGTTGTTGATAATGGTGGTGATGGTGGTGGTGTCGGTAACGGGGCGGTACTTGTTGTTGAGTCAGTTGTTTAGTAGTAGTAGTAGTAGTAGTAGTAGTAGTAGTAGTAGTAGTAGTAGTAGTAGTAGTAGTAGAGTAGTGATAATGTTAGCTGCGGTGTGGTGGTGGTGGTAGTGTGGGCGGTGGTGGCTGTTGTGTAGGTTGTAGTGGAGATGTTGGTGGATATGTTGCTAGTCCAGAGTAACAAAGAGAGTTACAGCAGCAACATAAGAAACAGAAAGACACCTTTAACACCACCCAGTTATATGTAACAGCCATTTTTCTCTCAAGTGTTAGTACTGTTGTTGTTTCTGTTGTTGCTGTTGTGGTTGTAGTCGTAGTAGTCGTTGTTTTCCCTGTTCTTGTTGCTTGACCGCCTCTTCTCCCATCCTTATCTGTCGTTTTATTTGTCAAATATTGCTCATGTCAAACGCGTTCTCTGTTTTAAAGACAGCGGGTTGCGCAAGACTTCAACAGCGTTTACTGCAATCTCCCTCAAAGCGAGAAACGACCGATGGCGCAGAAGACAAATCCGTTGTTGATAACAATGATTGCGTCTATGACGGAGTTGTAAACCTTTGCCAATCACTTTGGTTCCAGCAGCAACATCAATAACATTAAAGGCTATGAATGCCATACAGATCAAAACTGACATATACAGGAAGAAGGATTGTAATGAAAGTTCGTGAGGAAATTATATGTCATCAGTGATATTCTTAATACATATGAAGTAATCCTTCCTCTATAAACTCCCACCCAACCAACCGTCAAGCACAAAATCCCCCGACCGATATTTCCCAACGTATACCACCATTTTCTACGTGCTGTTGATTTATTCGAAAGATATGAATGGATCAAATTAGTGAAGCGAGCTTTCTTCTCTCTGTCAACTCTTTCTCCAAAATATGATCCCTTCAAAGCTTCAACGTTTTCCATCTTGTCATCTCTTCCTCACCTTCATCCATCTAATTTTCTATCTCGTATAAACTCAATCTCTGTCTCTCTGTCGTTCTCTCTTGTTCTCTGTCTATCTCACTGCATGTATAGATACGTACTAGCGGGTATAAGTGCGCGTGTGCATACATACGTAAATACATAAGTATATATGTGCGTGTGTGTGTGTGTGTGTGTGTATGCGTGCATGTGTGTATATATGTATATATATATATATATATATATATATATATATATATATA
>NC_069002.1:33154041-33154793 GCF_001194135.2 Octopus bimaculoides | reverse complement strand
TATATATATATATATATATATATATATATATATATATATATATATATACAAGCGCTTTTCTATATATCTCATATATACATATCTATGTAAACTTATTTAAGTGCATGACGCGTTCACTCTGCATATGCATATTTATTCTCTCTCTTTCTCTCTCTCTCACTTTCTTTATTTGTATATGTATATATGTATCTGTTATGTATGTATATATGTGCGTCTGCGTGTTCGTGGGTGGAGGGGCTGCGTGTGGGTGTACGTGTGAGGGCGAAAGAGATTATCGAGAGATAGAGAAACTGTACACCTCTACGCCCCATCCCTTTCTCTGCCAAGTCAATGTCATTCTAATAGCACAAATGTCTTTAACGATCTTCAATAAAAAGCGCGCTAACTATACTTCATAAACAAATTGTCAAGCACCATGTGAAATAAATGTCGCCATAGCAAATTTGACAGGAAACTTTTCACTGATTCCCACACTCTGATTTGGCAAATACCTGGTTTCAATAACACGTCTACAGTATACGATATCCGATCTGATTTCCTTACTTCCTTCTTCCTTTCTTCCTTTCTTCTTTCCTTCTTTCGTTCAGGTTTGATAATTGTGAGATACGTCAACGGTTCCCATTGCAAATATAAATTGCATGGTTATATAGACATATTTCTTTCCACTGGTTCTGGCAATTCAAATTTCTTGACATATGATACGTAAAATGTATATGGGTATGTATACATATATATATATATATATATATATA
>NC_069002.1:33148757-33150566 GCF_001194135.2 Octopus bimaculoides | reverse complement strand
TAGATAGATAGATAGAAAGAAAGATATTTTCATATATATATATATATATATGTGTGTGTGTGTGTGTGTGTGTGTGCGTGCATTAGTGTGCATAGATGTACATGCAGACGAATGTGGTGCATAGTGTAAATGGTTGGTACTTGTGCGTTGGCGTTTGCGAGGTCTCCTACATGCGCAGGAGAGTATGTTTTCATTCACAAGCACCTACGTATCAAAATATATGAACCCACTTATACAAAAACTTCATGTGGGAAAGTATTCGACTGTAAATCTCTCTCCCACACTCTCTATATCTCACTCTCGCTCCTTTTCTGCGTATATAATCATATGTAAGTGTGCAGTGCGCGTAATGCTACACAGTATCCCCTTAGCAGAAGGCCGTTATCCAGATCAAATCTGAAATGAAAAGTGAAAACATGCATAAAAATATTCTTTTCTACTCTAGGCACAATGCTCAAAATTTAAGGGGTGGGGTCCTGTCGATTAGATCGACCTCAGTACCCAACTGGTACTTAATATGCCGACCCCGAAAGAATGAAGGCAAAGTTGACCTCGGCGGAATTTGAACTCAGAACGTAGTGGTATACGAAATACCACTAAGAATTTCGCCCAGCATGCTAACGTTTGTTATTTCTTTATTGCCTACATTGGCCAGCCATAGAACCTACAAACAAGGACACAGAAAGGGATTAAGTCGATTACATCGATCTCAGTGCATAGCTGATACTTAATTTATCGAGACCGAAAAAGTAAATGGCAAAGTCGACGTCGGCTGAATTTGAAATCAGAACGTAACGGCAGACGAAATACCACTAAGCATTTCGCCCGGCGTGCTAACGCGTCTGCCAGCTCGATAACTTCGGAGTGTATACTAAATAAATAAATACATAAACATATAATCTGAGATATAGAAAAGCTCGATTACTTCTATTTACACAGCATCTTATCTTCTTGTCAAAATCTCCTGACACTTGTGCAGGCTCAGCTTCCGTTAGTTTACAGTAACAGGAGACACGGTTTCGAATCCACACTCAGTAATTGAATACCGAGTAAATTTCTTTCCCTGCTTTTTTTTTTATTTTACCAACGTAAAATATTTACAAGAACTGTCATCTAGATCGAAGTCTAACGAACAAGAATCAGTTCTTTCATCTTTGCGCTTCACTAAGAACATTAATCAATCGATTGGATCTCACAGAGATGGTTGACTCATCTTCCAATCGGGTGTCAATTTGAAATATTCTTTCATTCTTAATCTCTCTCTCTCTCTCTATCTCTCTCTCTCTCTCTCTCTCTCTCTCTCTCTCTCTCTCTCTCTCTCTCTCTCTCTCTCTCTCTCTCTCTCTCTCTCTCTCTCTCTCTCTCTTTCTCTTTTTTCTTTTCCCCCCTCTTTGTCTCTCTCACTCACTCACTCACTCACACTCTGTCGCTCATTTTCCTGTTTTCTCTCCCGCTACATATAAATTAAAGCATGTATGAAAGTGTATATAGGCACATACAAAATTTTACACACATACGCTCCCACAATGCTTT
This sequence comes from Octopus bimaculoides, assembly GCF_001194135.2. NCBI lineage: Eukaryota > Metazoa > Mollusca > Cephalopoda > Octopoda > Octopodidae > Octopus > Octopus bimaculoides. Next base: position 33,149,033 of record NC_069002.1, on the reverse strand, counting down.
CTATTTCTCCTACTCTCGCATTCTCTCTCTCTCTATATATATCTCTCTCTCTTCATATATGTGTACACATATACATATATATATGTGTGTGTGTGCGTACGAAGGGTGTATGAAAAGTTTTGAGCCTTCATGGCGTTTGAGCCTTGAAGTCTTGTACCTTCATCAGAAGTCTTACACCATGTTTTGTTTTTATAGGCTCAATACTTTTCATACACGCCTCGTCTCTCTTTCTCTCTCTCTCTCTCTCTCTCTCTCTCTCTCTCTCTCTCTCTCTCT
>NC_069002.1:33146143-33147132 GCF_001194135.2 Octopus bimaculoides | reverse complement strand
TATTTATATATATATATATATATATATATATATAGGTATATGTATATGCATACATATAAATGTTTATACGTATGTATATATATAGTGTGTGTGTATCTATATATGTGTATATATAGATGTATATAGATAGATACATACATACGTATACATATACACACATCAATATATATATATGTATACATATATATATATATATATATATATATATATATATATATATGTGTGTGTGTGTGTGTGTGTGTGTCTGTGTGTGTGTGTATGTATGCATGTATGTATGTATGTATGTATGCACACACAATGAGAGAGAGAGGAGCGTATTTAATCAGCTAGCGAGCGAGCTAAATGTATTAATACGTATATAGAGATTTTAAACATGATATATAGATAGTTAGATGAAGGATTATTACGAAATCTTGAGGCTTATTTAAATTTAATTAATATAACTTTCACCTGAAGTTCTATTCTAACCTTTACGATTTAATATTCCCTTTGACATCTGGATATTCTTATTCTCCCTTCTTCCAGCAACGATGTCATAAACCTTTTCAGTGAAGGATTTTAATTTATATATATTCATCAAAGTCTCTTACATTCTCAGTTTGACACGTTATTTGCTAGCACTGCAGGAAACCAATTCACATGTTGATGCCATTAGCGCCCCTTTTGTTCACATCCGCTGCACTGTTCCGTAGCCTCTTAATGCGTGGTTGCATATTAAGTTAAACCTTTGGAGTAGAATTAAAATATTTCTATATTTAAGAATGCGAAATTTTACGGATTCTAAAGCTTTCAATTATTTTATATCATTTTAGATTTTCAAAGGCGCTGAAGATATTATTGCTATCATCGTTACAGTCATTCTTTAACCAAAATTAGCTATCTTTAATCATTTATGCAATTTCTTCTTTCAGTCATTTGACCACAGCCCTACTGAGGCACCACTTTGAACATGTTGGTCGAAGATATCTACCCCAATACTCATACACTTA
>NC_069002.1:33144760-33145650 GCF_001194135.2 Octopus bimaculoides | reverse complement strand
TATACAGAGTTTGCTTGATAGATAGATAGAAATATAGAAAGGCTGAAAGAAAGAAAGAGACAAAGAAAGAAAGAAAGAAAGAAAGAAAGAAAGACAGACAGAAAGAAAGAAAGACAGAAAGAAAGAAAGGAAGGAAGAAAAATAGATACATACATACATATCTTTGTATTTTTTATATGGCAGATGCCTACCAGTAGACTCATAAAATCTATGCTACATGCTGCATGCTTCCGGATATTATTTGCAACCACCTGTGTTAATGGTATAATAGAGCTAGGTACGCGTTACTACGTGTGGTGTTGGATATATTATTTAGTAAATACAATACCGGTTTTCATGTGATTCTGGTAGTTTCATGGGCTAAGAACATGCCAAACAGGTGTCTGACATTTCGGCGCAATCCTCAGGCAGATATGGGTAGTGCCTGACGAATGCACCGAGATGATAGATGCGTTATAGGATGATGCTTGGCATGTTATCACCACATGAAACAAATAGTAGCACATAAAATCGTGTATTGTGCTTATTAAATAATATTTATCTCTCACCAGAGGGAGTAAATCTTTTGTTGATCTTACAGTCACGGAGCAGTGCAACATATATATAACAAAAATAGAATGAAAAACTACATAAGATTTGTATTATATGGTTTTAAAATATATTAAAATCGTCCTGTTAGGAAAATGATATAAGATGTTGTGCACAGTGACATTGTTTTGGAAAAATAAACGGGTTGGCATTTCCTTTTCGAATTTCCCATTTTTTTTTTTACCGATATTGTGTCATCTATTCGTTATGGTGTAATGTAGAAGAGTCCGAAACAGGAGGAGGTAATCCCTGTTTATATTCAAACTATATATATATATATATATATATATATATATATATAT
>NC_069002.1:33143143-33143697 GCF_001194135.2 Octopus bimaculoides | reverse complement strand
TATATATATATATATATATATATATATTTGTATGTATATATAGTTATAGATATATACACATATGTACATGTATGCATGTATGTATGTATATGTATACATGCATGTACGTATGTATACAGGCGAACAAACGTTAAAATTTAATATTAATTCACCGAACAGGTATGTACTGTATAGTAATATATCGATAACAAATTGCTTGAGACACGATCGTCCAATGAAGTTTGCGATATTTTCTCATTATTTTGCATTAGCAATGTGTGCAGTACACGAAATCGGTTAACTCATTGGAGAGGGTTGTATCCAACGAAACATAGAAGCGAAATAGGCAAAAATGTATAATTGAAATTTATCGCAAACGAAATACATTTCTTTAGTTCCTGGAGTCTGTTGCATTATGTTGCATTGCGTAGAAAGACATATTCAAGGAAGAGGTGAGATAGATTGGAATAAATCTAGCGTGTTAACGACCGCAAATTTGTATCACTTCAACCCACGTCTTCGTATTTAAAATTGTCAGTCTTGCTAAGCCACGTAAGGACATTTCTGTCGTGCTG
>NC_069002.1:33142329-33143133 GCF_001194135.2 Octopus bimaculoides | reverse complement strand
TGTGTGTGTGTGTGTGTGTATGTGTGATTATGTGTGTGGGTGTGTGTTTGTGTCTGTGTGAGACAGCGAGCTGGCGGAAAGGTTGGCAAACCAGCAACATTCTTTGCCGCATTTACTTCCTTTGCACGTTCGAAATACAAATTCTGCCGAGGTCAATTTTACCTTTCATCCTTTCGAGGTCGGCTTTAAACGACGTAGCCCTTTCTCCGAAACTGCTGACCTCGCGTCAAGATTTGTGACCAACACACACATGCACATACAAACACACACACACATCAGTGCTGGAATTTACAGGAATTCTAGAACTGAGGTCATCTCTTTCCTCCTATATTCAGCTGTCTACGTTTACTCTGTTGATAAACCTGGTGTAACTCAAGAAACACGAGTTAAACACTGCTCCTACCGTTGCATTGGACAAAGGAGATAAGCAAAGCGGAATATTCATCGCGTAGACTCTTTTCCAGAAGCACTTCAACTCGAAGCTACAAAACTATGTAATATCAGCATTTAGCTAGGCTAGCAATCAACACGCCAATTTTCATTTCTCACCATTTGCGCTTCCAAACAACTATCACACGCCTCCGTCACTTCTCACATCCCCACTAGCTTTAAAGGCAATACATATTTAAAGATAGCCGACAGAGACTAAGCCGAATTGCGAGCTAGAATTTCATTTCTTATTCTTCGATTCCAATCTAATCTTAATCCAAACATGGCTCCCTTCAACCGTAATGAAGTAATTTTAACAGAAACGAATAGCAGCGGGCATACACATACATACGTACAAATATATATATATATATA
>NC_069002.1:33140694-33141307 GCF_001194135.2 Octopus bimaculoides | reverse complement strand
TATATATATATATATATATATATGTATGCATGTATGCATCTATGTTCTATGTATAAACATATGCGTATATAAATTCGTTTGGGTGTCCGTAATTATGTATATTTGCATGTGGGCATGTATAAATTTGTCAAGTTAGAGATAGAGATATCCTCTTTGAAGTAAAGAGCTGTGATGGGGCAAAATCCCACCTTTCGACGTGTTGTTGTTATACATTTAAGCTACGACCAATTGAGAGGCCAACCATTACTAGCGTAACTGAACCTACAACAAATGCACGTGAATCTTGGTTCGCGGGTTACAGTATCTGTAAGCGTTCAGTTGTTTACTTTCAGATAGAGATATCCTCTTAACTAAACACGTACCGCATCCAGCTCAGCTCGTTGCCATTTTTTAACAGAAATTCATGCCATTGCTTTAAGATGTCCTCCAAGGTATACTGGTCTGTCAAGTAATCTTTTAGTTAGACCATAATTCAATGAAAAATAAATTGTCAGCAAAAACAGGACAGTGGAGACATACTAGGAAACGAAACGAAAACTAGCATGGAGGATCCTTAGATGAGAACGAGGGTAAAATAGTGAACACTGGAGAAATATTATCTCTCTCTCTCTCT
>NC_069002.1:33138623-33140419 GCF_001194135.2 Octopus bimaculoides | reverse complement strand
ATATATATGTATGTATATATACACACACATGCACCCATTATGTACGTGCTGTTATGTGTGCATATGTGTGTACGTGTGTGTGCAAACATGTTATTTCGGCCAATGTACTATGTGAATGCGCATGGCTCAGTAGTTAGATCATCGGGCTGACAGTTATGAGGTAGTGAGTTCGATTCCCGGACCGGGCCGTGTGGTGTGTTCTTGAGCAAGACACTTTATCTCCCGATGTTCCGGTTCACTCAGCTGCAGTAGTGGGTTGTGACGTCACTGGTGCCGAGCTGTATCTACCTTTGCCTCTGCCTTGAATAACATCGGTAGCGTAGAGAAGGAAGGCTGCTATGCTGTCTTCCAACAACCATACCCGAATCTGCGCCTCGGAGGAGAACTCTCTAGGTGCAATCTGATGGTTATTCATAACCGAAGAGGATATTAAACCTTCTTCATACTATGATTAGTCCTATCTAGTCCTTCGCAGGCAATATATGTTTCTACAACAGCTGCAGGGACTGGCTTATATTATTTCGAATCAATGATTGCTGACATCCTATTCACCACGTAGTGCATTACATTAAATAAGAGACAAATTAGGAATAATGGACATTGTAGCTAAACGTCCTTAGAGCCATAGAGAATTGTCTGACAACAATACAGAGGTATATTGGATATCTGAAATTGACGGGATGTTCAAGGCTCGAACCTTCAATCCTATCCGATTTAGTCTACAGTTAGACACCAGTTGCGTGCCATTTTCTACATTGATATGGGGTGTGCAGTAAATAAATTTGACGTGCCTGACGAACAAACGCATGGATGATTTACAGCAGAGATACATACACTAATTCGTAATAAGCGTGTGTTCTGCCACCGACTCAGGGTTAAACACTACAACGACTACACCGGCATGTCACTTAATAGTGATTGTAGACAACATCAAAATAAAAATAGACACAAAGGAAATATATTATTGAGGTTAATCTGAATGATTGGCAGAAGCTGAATTCTTCAGAAATAAGGAGTAAATATTACACGTGTTTACTCTATTAGATTACAACAACAACAACGGTTGGAACCAAATCTGTATTGCGGAAAACGGCTTAGAATTAACAATTAAGGCACCGCCTGGAATTATTGATTTGAAATTAGAGGATTAACTGCTCTTACCAACACGGCTCTTTCCCTATCTCACAAATAAAGCTTCAGAAAACGGTGTTCGGAGACTGACGTCGGATTAGGCCGAAATATGAAACGACAACTAGGATTCATATAGCTACATTATTGATTTAGCTCTCAAAATATATCCAAGAAATCTAAGAATTTGGGACAGCTTTCTTGAGAGAACGTGACTACTTATAGTGACTTTCAATCTTTATTTGGTAGAATATCTTGTTATATTATTGTGTCTAATATCAAAAATAACATACTTTTTGATACATCCTCGAGAAAATTTATGCAGCAAATGTTAACTCATTGATATTGTATTCCACCTCCAAACTTAAGAATTAAAGAAAATTATAAAAATATGAAGAAAGTTTTTTCAATTTAATTATCTATATTTATAATAAACTTTACGCATTATATTCTGGTATCATCAATAATGACGACTAATAGTTCGGTTACTTAAATTTATTGATTACGATAATCAATACATTTGAAATGAAATGTTTATTTATAAATGCAGATATTCACATTTAATTCAATCTTTCCAGGACTATTTTGAAAAAGAGGTTACAAGAAAGCAAGCGATATAAATCCCTACCTCCTATTTCTAAATAGACGTTATATACAAATGCATATAT
>NC_069002.1:33136044-33138554 GCF_001194135.2 Octopus bimaculoides | reverse complement strand
ATATATATATATATATATATGGACTTACTTGGAAATGGATGCGTGGCGTCATTTGACGGCGGCCACGCTAGAGGACCGCCTTTAGTCGTACACATTGAGCCGAGGACTTATTCTTTGTAAGCCTGGTACTTATTATTTTGGTCTCTTTGCAGAACCGCTAAGTTACGGAGACGTAAACACACCAACATAGGTTGTCAAGCGATGGTGGAGAGATAGAGACAAACTGGTACTTAATATAGCGACCCGAAATGGTGAAGGGCATAGTCAACCTCGACGGAATTTGAATTCATTCTAATTTTGGACTCAAGGCTAGCAACATTGGAGGACGGGTACGTCAATTACAACTACCCCAGTGTGTAACTGGTATGACGAAAGGCAAAGTAGACCTCGGTGGCATTTGAACTCAGAACATAAAGAATGATGAAATGCTGCTAAGCATTTTGTCCGGCCTGCAAACAGGTCAACCAGTTCGCCGTCTTCATAATTATAATAAACCTTTCTACTAAATGCACAAGGCCTGACATTTTGGGGCAAGGGACTAGTCGATTACATCTATCCCACTGTTTCACTGGTACTTAATATAGCGACCCCGAAATGGTGAAAGGCATAATCGACCTCGGTGGAATTAGAACTCAGAACGTATCCACGGACGAAATACCGCTAAGCATTTCGTCCGGTGTGCTAACGATCTGCCATCCCACCGCTTTTCCATAACGATAACAACAAAAATAATAATAATAGTGATAATAATAATAATAAGCACATACCCAAGGCGCACAGAGCTGCGCTCGGTAGTGAAGTGAAAGCACGTTATAAAAATAAAACTACTGAACAATAATAATAATAATAATAATAATAATAATAATAATAATAATAATAATAATAATATTGATAGTGATAATAATTATCATTATGTTCTGTTATCAGCATTATCATCATCAATCGTGTTACACTGAACACTGGGTCGTTGGATTATTTTCTGGTACGTTGTTGTCAGTCTGTATTACGCTCTTCTTTTGTTCACACAACAATAAGCACATAATCACCATCATAAGAGTCAATACTAAAACAGACACCAACAACAACAACAAACAATATCACCGCAGCTATGAGGAGAAGGGTGAGGGTGGTGGTGGTGGTGGTATGAATGAAGGTGGTTATGCTCTTAATGATGATGACGATGATGATGATGATGATGATGATGATGATGATGACGATGATGATGATGACGACCATGGTGATGACGACGATGATGATGATGATGTTGATAGTGATAGTGATGATATTGTTGTGGTGGTGGCGTTGATGTTGGTATTCGCTAAGAAATGACGGTATCTGCCTTGTCCTCACCGTCATCGTCGTCGTCGTCATCGTCGTCGTCGTCGTCGTCGCTGATCGGACTGAAAATTCTTCACCGATTCTGATGCACAGCTAACAGTAAATATAGAGATGGAAAAAGAAAGGGAACATTGCGTATGGTGCGGAATTCATACGGAAGAAGCAAACTGGAGCTTTCCCCTTTAATTTGGTTGTAATAAGTATTGATTGGCTTGATGTTGAATAAAGCGGAAATGAGATAAATTGTTGCCTGTTGCCAAACTACGGAAGTCGATGATGTATTTGCTGTCGCTATTAATAATACCTTACCTGGCTCAATCCATGGACAGACAATAGATTGTCGAGATGTGGAAACAGTTTTCGTTAACGCTAAAAGTGTCGTAGCTTTTCTTAGAATCACTCATTTCGACAATTCAATCGGATATTTGACAGCAAACATTAACATTAACGTAAAACAGTTTTCGAAAGAAAGTAGGGAAAAACAAAGCAAAGATCAGCCATTTTTGAACGTACGTCGCTATATTTCCATCTCCCACCATTCCCCAGCGGTGCAACTTACACTACGACCGACACCATTGCTACGACTGGCACTACGTCAATCGTCATCACCGCCATAATAAGCGCCATTTCCGTCAGTCCCGCCACCGCCGCCGCTGCCGCTTCCACCACAAATTACAACAATAATTCCGGAAGACAAACGTGAGCGCTTTCTCTGATACGAGATAGGCGACTTTTGATGAGATGATGTTTAGTTACAAATATCTAAATGTATTCATATTCAGACTGACACACTTTAAAAGTATCAGATCGTTTTGCAGACGAAGCATCTGACATTCTGACAGCGAAATTGGCAGCGGAGATTTGAATATTGGCTTCGTAGTAAATTAGTAAAGTAAGGTTGGTATTGGTGTGTTGATAGCAGATTTGTCGGTGATGCTGGTGTTGGTGGTTATGGTGCTGATGCTGGTAGAGTTGGAAGTGGTAGAGGTGGGGCAGCTCAGCTTCAGTCAAGGACGGTGGACTGTAGTTGCAATAATGTTCAGGTGAAGCGTACAGCGTACATTTTGAATTCTTCCAGGAATGACCATATAAAGCATACAGAACACATACACATAAACGCGTGTATATGTACACACACACACACACACACACACACATATATATATATATAT
>NC_069002.1:33133474-33135895 GCF_001194135.2 Octopus bimaculoides | reverse complement strand
TATATATATAGTTAAAAAAAACAATAACAAAAAAACAAAAAAAACAACAAAGTGAGGACGTGATATGGATAGTATTATTGGACGCTCAGGAAAGGAAAGAGAGAGTGTATGGCGTTTCGGGCGTAGCCCTTCGTCGGAAAGATGGAAAGTTCGGAGAATGGAAGAACGGAGAAAGAGGACCGATGCCCACGAGGTTACATATCGATCGCTAGCCAAAAAAACTATTTCTATTTTCTCTTTCTGCTTATTTCTGTGTCCTTTTCTGTTCCCGAGCTTTAAACTAATACCTCTGTATTTTATTTACACATCTGTCTTCGTCTTCTGTTTGATTTCTTTTTTCGGTGGGGGGGGGCAAATATATATATATATATTATGTGTCTGGTAATAGGTACATTGTGTGTGTGTGTGTGTGTGTGTATGTGTGTGTGTGTATGTGTATGTGTGTGTATGTGTGTGTGTGTGTGTGTATGTGTGTTTCTGTATGTGTGTGAGAGGGAGAGGGAGAGAGAGAGTGAGAAAAAGAGATAAAGAGAGAGAGAAGGAAGAATAGAGGTAGTGCGAGTGCGATAGAGAGAGAGGGAGAGAGGCAAACAGACATACAGGCAGACAGACAGGCAGGCAGACAGGCAGACCAACACACACAGAATGGGAGGGAGAGGGAGAGAAAGAGAGAGAGAGAGAGAGAGAAACAGAATGAGAGAGAGAGAGAAACAGAATGAGAGAGAGAGAAACAGAATGAGAGAGAGAGAGAGAATGTGAGAGTGAGAGAGGGAGAGCGAGAGAGAGAGGGAGACAGAGAGAGTGAGACATAGGGAGGGAGACAGAGAGAGAGAAAGGGAGAGTGAGAGAGGGAGAGCGAGGGAGAGAAAGATAGAGAAGAGGAAGAGAAGGAGAGAGAGGGAGACAGAGAGAGAGAAAGACAGAGAGAGAGACAGAGAGAGAGAGACAGAGAGAGGGAGACAGAGAGAAAGAAAGGGAGAGTGAGAGAGGGAGAGTGAGGGAGACTGAGATAGAGACGATGAAGAGAGGGAGAGAGAGGAAGACAGAGAGGAAGACAGAGAGAGACAGAGACAGAGAGGGAGAGACAGACAGACAGACAGACAGACAGAGAGGCACAGAGAGAGAGAGAGGGGGAAAGAGAGAGAGAGAGAGAGAGAAACAGAATGAGAGACAGGGAGAAACAGAATGAGAGACAGAGAGAAACAGAATGAGAGAGAGAGAGAGAGACTGTGAGAGTGAGAGAGGGAGAGCGAGAGAGCGAGTGATAGAGAAGAGGGAGGGAGGGAGAGAGAGGGAGACAGAGAGAGAGAGACATAGTGAGAGAGACAGGGAGAGAGAAAGGGAGAGTGAGAGAGGGAGAGCGAGGGAGAGAGATAGAGAAGAGGAAGAGAGGGAGAGAGAGGGAGACAGAGAGAGAGAGAGACAGAGAGAGAGACAGAGAGAGAGATACAGAGAGAGAGACAGGGAGGGGGAGACAGAGAGAAACAAAGGGAGAGTGAGAGAGAGAGAGCGAGGGAGACTGAGATAGAGAAGAGGAAGAGAGGGAGAGAGAGGGAGACAGAGAGAGAGAGAGACAGAGAGAGGGAGAGACAGCCAGACAGACAGACAGAGAGGCAGAGAGAGAAAGAGAGAGAGAGAGAGAGAGAGTGAGAAAACGAGAGAGAGAGAGCTTGTGTCCTTTGCAGTTCAAGATTCGCCAAGTCTAAAAGTGGTCTGGCTTTCAATGGCCATGCGAGATAACTCTCTTTGAATCCCATCGAAGCGGCTCAATACCCGATGGGATGAAACAGAGAGAGTGGGAGGGAGAGGGAGAGAAAGAGAGAGAGATAGAGAGAGAAACAGAATGAGAGAGAGAGAGAAACAGAATGAGCGAGAGAGAGAGAGAAACAGAATGAGAGAGAGAGAAAGGGAGAGTGAGAGAGGGAGAGTGAGGGAGAGAGAGAGGGAGAAGAGGAAGAGAGGGAGAGAGAGCGAGAGGGAGACAGACAGACAGACAGACAGACAGACAGACAGACAGACAGACAGACAGACAGACAGACACAGAGAGAGACAGACAGAGAGAGAGAGAATCAGAGAGAGTGGGAGAGAGAGAGAGAGAGTGAGAAAAAGAGAGAGAGAGAGAGCCTGTGTGCTTTGCAGTTGAAGATTCGCCAAGCCTAAAAGTGTTCTGGCTTTCAATGGCCATGCGAGATAACTCTCTTTGAATCCCATCGAAGCGACTCAATACCCGATGGGATGAAACGAGAGTTACATGGATTGGTGATGGCTAGCACGTGGGTTTAAAGCAGCTGCTTTTGATGACCGCATCTCAAGAATGTGTTATGAGGCTTACAGAGAAATGTACATTTCATATGATTTAAGTTTATGTGTCTGGTAATAGGTACATTGTGTGTGTGTGTGTATGTGTGTGTGTGTGTGTGT
>NC_069002.1:33132294-33133464 GCF_001194135.2 Octopus bimaculoides | reverse complement strand
ATTTAAGTTTATGTGTCTGGTAATAGGTACATTGTGTGTGTGTGTGTATGTGTGTGTGTGTGTGTGTGTGTGTGTGTGGGTGTGTGTGTGTGTGTATGTGTGTGTGTATGTGTGTTTCTGTATGTGTTTGAGAGAGAGAGGGAGAGAGAGAGGGAGAAAAAGAGATAGAGAGAGAGAGAAGGAAGAATAGAGGTAGTGCGAGTGCGATAGAGAGAGAGAGGGAGAGAGAGACAAACAGACAGACAGGCAGACAGACAGGCAGACACACACACACAGAATGGTAGGGAGAGGGAGAGAAAGAGAGAGAGAGAGAAACAGAATGAGAGAGAGAGAGAGTGAGAGGGAGAGAGGGACAGCGAGAGAGAGAGATAGAGAAGAGGAAGAGATGGAGAGAAAGGGAGACAGAGAGAGAGACAGAGAGAGGGAGACAGAGAGAGACAGAGAGAGGGAGACACAGAGAGAGAAATGGAGAGTGAGAGAGGGAGAGCGAGGGAGAGAGAGATAGAGAAGAGGAAGAGAGGGAGAGACAGGGAGACAGAGAGAGACATAGAGAGAGAGAGATACAGAGATAGAGAGACAGAGAGAGGGAGACAGAGAGAAAGAAAGGGAGAGTGAGAGAGGGAGAGCGAGGAAGCGAGAAATAGAGAAGAGGAAGAGAGGGAGAGAGAGGGAGACAGAGAGAGACAGAGAGAGAGAGAGAGAGAGAGAGAGAAACAGAGAGAGAGAGAGAGGGGGGGAGAGACAGAGGAAAAGAGTGAGAAAAAGAGAGAGAGAGCCTGTGTGCTCTGGCTTTCAATGGCCATGCGAGATAACTCTCTTTGGATTCCATCGAACCGACTCAATACCCGATGGGATGAAACGAGAGTTACATGGATTGGTGATGGCTAGCACGTGGGTTTAAACCAGCTGCTTTTGATCACCGCATCTCAAGAATGTGTTATGAGGCTTACGGAGAAATGTACATTTCATATGATTTAAGTTTATGTGTCTGGTAATAGGTACATTGTGTGTGTGTGTGTGTGTGTGTGTATGTGTGTGTGTGTGTGTGTATGTGTGTGTGTGTGTTTGTGTGTGTGTGTGTATTTGTGTGTGTGTGTGTGTATGTGTGTTTCTGTATGTGTGTGAGAGGGAGAGGGAGAGAGAGAGTGAGAAAAAGAGATAAAGAGAGAA
>NC_069002.1:33131417-33132281 GCF_001194135.2 Octopus bimaculoides | reverse complement strand
GGAGAAATGTACATTTCATATGATTTAAGTTTATGTGTCTGGTAATAGGTACATTGTGTGTGTGTGTGTGTGTGTGTGTATGTGTGTGTGTGTGTGTGTATGTGTGTGTGTGTGTTTGTGTGTGTGTGTGTATTTGTGTGTGTGTGTGTGTATGTGTGTTTCTGTATGTGTGTGAGAGGGAGAGGGAGAGAGAGAGTGAGAAAAAGAGATAAAGAGAGAAAGAAGGAAGAATAGAGGTAGTGCGAGTGTGATAGAGAGAGAGAGGGAGAGATAGAGAGGGGGAGACAGACAGACAGGCAGACAGACAGACAGGCAGGCAGGCACACACAGAGAGAGTGGGAGGGAGAGGGAGAGAAAGAGAGAGAGATATAGAGAGAAAGGGAGAGTGAGAGAGGGAGAGTGAGGGAGAGAGAGATAGAGAAGAGGAAGAGAGGGAGAGAGAGGGAGACAGAGAGAGAGACAGAGAGAGGGAGAGAGATATAATATGAGAGGGAGAGAGAGAGGGAGACAGAGGGAGACAGAGAGAGAGACAGAGAGAGGGAGAGAGATAGAATATGAGAGGGAGAGAGAGAGGGAGAGACAGACAGACAGACAGACAGACAGACACAGAGAGAGACAGACACAGAGAGAGAGAAACAGAGAGAGAGGGAGAGAGAGAGAGAGAGTGAGAAAAAGTGTTCTGGCTTTCAATGGCCATGCGAGATAACTCTCTTTGAATCCCATCGAAGCGACTCAATGCCCGATAGGATGAAACGAGAGTTACATGGATTGGTGATGGCTAGCACGTGGGTTTAAACCAGCTGCTTTTAATGACTGCATCTCAAGAATGTGTTATGAGGCTTACAGAGAAATGTACATTTCATA
>NC_069002.1:33128197-33130976 GCF_001194135.2 Octopus bimaculoides | reverse complement strand
GATAGAAAGAGAAATATATAGAGAGAGAGAGGGATAGAGAGAGAGAGAGAGGGATAGAGAGAGAGAGAGAGAGAGAGACGGACAGACAGACAGACAGACAGACAGACAGACAGACAGAGGGAGAGAGAGAGATAAGGAGAGAGAGATAAGGAGAGAGAGATAGTGAGAGAAAGAGAGAAAGAGAGAGAGAGAGAAATAGAGAGAGAGAGAAAGAGAGAGAGAAAGAGAGAAAGAGAGAGAGAGAATGAAAGAGAGAGAGAGAGAAAGAGAGAGAGAGAGACAAATAGAGACAGATGGAGAGAGAGAGAGAAAGAGAGAGAGAGGGGGGATAGAGAGTGGGAGCGGGAGAGAGAGAGAGAGTGAGAAAAAGAGAGAGAGAGAGCTTGTGAGCGTTGCAGTTCAAGAGTCGCCAATGGCCAGGCGAGATAACTCTCTTTGAATCCCATCGAGCGACTTAATACTCGATGGGATGAAACGAGAGTTACATGGATTGGTGATGGCTAGCACGTGGGTTTAAACCAGCTGCTTTTGATGACTGCATCTCAAGAATGTGTTATGAGGCTTACAGAGAAATGTACATTTCATATGCTTAAGTTTATGTCTCTGGTAATAGGTACATTCTGTGTGTGTGTGTGTGTGTGTATGTCCATATTCACCTGTGCGCGCGTGTATATGGGTATATATTAGCACACACACACACACACACACACACACACACACACACACACACACATATATATAAGGGAGTGAAGAAGAGAGATAGAGAAATATAGAGAGCGAAAGTGATAGAAAGTGAAATATAGTGAAAGAGAGGGAGAAAAAGAGAGAGAGAGAGAAAAGGAAAAATACAGGAAGGGTTTTGTATGATCGTGTACAGACGAATATATTATTTAAAAGAGTTCCAACTTTGTCTGTTTTTTTTATGTTTTATTTACATTCTTATAAAATTAATGTGGGATATAGAATATGGAATATATAATATAAATAGTAAAATGAAATGAAGTGTTGAATGTTTTATTGAATATATGAAATATTGAGTATTAAATATAGAGAATTGAATATATAAAGGCTAAAGGCTAGTATACTCTCATGCCTATTGGCATTCATCAAGGCCCCACACACAAGAGTCACACTTATGTACCAAGCGTTACACATATACACTCTTTGACATATGTGTGTGTATGTGTTTGTATATGTGTGTGTGTGTAGAAAAGGAACACGCAAGTTGATATGTATAAGGAAAATAACACAAGGTAAAAAATGGTAAAATAATTTTATCACGAAGAAAATTTTAGTACTCTGCCATTTTTTGAACTTAAAGCATGGAAAAGAAATAAATTGTGGAAAAATGAAATGAAATGTATTTTTTAAATATTTCCATAGTTTTCAAATGTAAGGGACATTTTCTTTTTTCTGTGTCTGTCGCTCTCTCTCTCTCTCTCTCTCTCTCTCTCTCTCTCTCTCTCTCTCTTTACTTTTGTGTGGGCTTGGCAACAGGTAGCAGGTAGTAGCAGTCTTAATATGTGATATGAGTTCTTGGTTTTGATTGTTTAAGCAGCAGTAGTAACTTAGGAAGGAGAAGAAGAAGAAGAAGAAGAAGAAGAAGAAGAAGAAGAAGAAGAAGAAGAAGAAGAAGAAGAAGAAGAAGAAGAAGAAGAAGAAGAAGAAGAAGAAGAAGAAGAAGAAGAAGAAGAAGGAGGAGGAAAAGAAGGGAAAGAATAATAAAAATGCGGGAGTAGTAGGATGTTGGTGGAATCCTGTTAAGTGACCAAGTGACTTCAAAGTGACCTGTTGTGTTTGTAATAGTAGTGATTGGTATTGTTATGAATAAATTCGTGGTTAGTGACTTCTCTTAATATATATCATTTTTAATATTTGCGTGAGTATTATTCTAAGGCTCTTGTAATAATGTCAATTGTGGTAGACTCATGCAAAAGCGGATTCTTTGCTGATGCGCTAACTACAGGTTGCATCGTCTCTGAATTTATAGAGGTGAAAAATTCTGCATTAATTTGACGCACATACCAATATTAGGTCTCCCGCATGCGTTACTTATTTTCACACTCTTGTAAGTGTTACCAGTCGAAGGCTCCGTACACAGGAAGCCTGGAAGTGTATGGAATCATCCGGAGAGAATGCGAGCCGTTTCGGGGTTTACTTCTCGACGGCACCATTGGTATGATGTCCCGCTTGCTAGATCAACTGATTATCAGATTTAGCTTAATATTCTTCTATCCATCGCTCATCGTATCTTTTAAGAAAATCCAGTTGCTAGCCTTTTTCACTGTAGTTTAGACACCACTGATGGTGGTATTTGCTTTACGATGAGTTAGGCCTAACGATAGATAACAGCAGTCGTTTTATACACTGTCCAGCAAATACTCTACAAACGACTTCGACTGGAAAATGCTCCACGTCCCATCCTGCGTCTTCACATTCCTCGAGGAGAGTTTACATGACAGTCAATATTTCGAGCGGCGTCCATGTTCTCTGCATGAGGAACCTTTAACTCGACTAGATTTACCATTTTCTTTATTCCACACAACATTATAATATCCGTTTTCTTTTTCGTAACTGGGATGGGAAAGAATCATTGACACACCGTAGTAGATCTGAAGCCATCTCGCAATATTAGTTCCACTTATCATCGCTCACAGGAAGTTTCTACTCGAAATGGTATATGTATTTGTGTGCAACAATCTATGTATAATCATATATATGCATATATATACAGACACGCATATATAAATATATATGAATATATATATATATATATATA
>NC_069002.1:33127373-33128156 GCF_001194135.2 Octopus bimaculoides | reverse complement strand
TATACATATATATATATATATATATATATATATATACTGATCTGTGTATATAGGTGTGTTTATGTTTACATATGTTTGTAAATAAGTATGAACATATGCATATATATGTATATCTTAGCGTGTATTTGCGTATACATTCATGTAACACTCCTAGTGGAAAACCGCGTTCATTTTTCTGTTAGAAAACATTTTAACGTATTTCTAGCAACAATTCGTGGGACTTGTCACAGATAAACTAACAGAATATTGACAAGAAGAATCTATATTTTCCCATTTTGGGCTTATTATAGAATAGAACAATCTGTGAAATTCCTTCTGAGTTTCGTCCTTGGTTGAATCTGCCTTTATTGCAACTCAGAAAAAGTTGATGTCTTGTCATATTGGCAGTCCATTTTGATTTAAATGATTCTGAAGGCAGAACGTATATCAACGTTATATATGGAACTCACACAAATGCATACCCGAAATAGTTAAAACAATGATATAAGTTTGAGTATTACATTTTGCATAAGCTTAAATATTGAACGAAATGAAATCGAAAATAAAAGCAAGTGTAATCTTTAAATATAATGAAACAATGCTTCAATATATTGATTGATTTATGCGGCAACAAAGAAATAAGAAAATATATAAGGCACTTCATATATACGAAATGTTTAAAACTAAGGTTGAACGCTCAATTCTGGGAGGGATGTTAACGTGCTTATGCGGTTCGGGTATCTTTGGATACAGGGAAACAGTGATATATATATATATATATATATATATATATATATGTATATA
>NC_069002.1:33125347-33126788 GCF_001194135.2 Octopus bimaculoides | reverse complement strand
GTGTGTGTGTGTGTGTGTGCGTGTGTGAATATGTTTTTGTGTCTGTGTTTGCCCCTTCCCCTCCATCGCTTGAAAACAGATGTTGCTGAGTTTTTGTCCCCTAATTTAGCAGTTCGGCAAAAGGGACCGAGTTCTCTGCTCCAGTATGGCCGCAGTCAAATGACTGAAAATAATAAAAGAATAAAAGAAGAATGCATGCATGTTAATTGACACAGGCCGTGCTGTGGCAGCGACTCGAATGCAAAAAGGTACATGGGGTTATACTAACATCCTCAATGTGTTCTTATTTCCCTTTTGCCATTGCCGTTCGGTTTTGTAATCTTAAACCTCCTCGGTTCAACCTAACGGACACACATTCGCTATATTGCACTCTTAACATAATGGCCTTCATCGGAATGTATCACTACGTACGTTTGGTACACAAAGAGAAACATTGTGCCAGTTGGCATTCTTGCAGTGTCTTAACTTATGGGCGTTCGCCGATTTCTTTTACCACGACATGGTAATTGTATTCTTCGTTTCATTTCTTCACAACACTACCTTATCTGTGTCAACGTAAACAATATTTTATCGCTATTAATATCACTTCCATCATACAATGAGTATTTTTATGGAAAATTATGTCTAAGATGAATGTATTGTTTGCTAACGTTTTCCAATCAATTTTCGTTTTATGTAATATGATATAGTGAAATATGATAAATAATTGTTATAAAGTATGCCGAACAAGCTTGAAAGTGTTATAATCGAATGGCCAATGTAACATTTTCAGTTGAAAATTTGCACATCTTTTGCGTTTGCAATCAAATTTGTGAATCTCATTAGTCATTAGAAATATTTTCACATCCCTGCAGGCTTGCCGTTTGTTAGTGATAAACAAATTAATAAAAATAATAAAATTAGGACACAGTCAGTATCACCAAAGAAGCACATGTTTTAAACAAAAACAGTTCCCCGCAAAAATATAGCTATACACATACACATACACAAACACGCATACATATATATATATATATATATATATATATATATATATATATATATATGTGTGTGTGTGTGTGTGTGTGTATGTGTGTGTGTGTGTATGTGTGTGTGTATGTGTGCGCGTGTGTGTGTGTGCGGGTGTGTGAGTATAAGATGCATGTATTTTTACCGCTGTTTGTCTATATGTATATATATATCAGTGCGTCTGTGTGTGTGCTTTTGTATACACACACATATAAAGTGAAAGAGAGACAGAGATGGGGAGAGATACATATACATACATACTTAAGGAAGTATATTGAAATTTGGAGGTAAAATTATAAATGCACAATATATGTAAGCAGGGCATTTGTAACTGTGTTTGGTTTTTCTTTCTCTTTCGTGTCCATAGATATCTTTATAAACAGATTACCCTTGATGGTGAGAGTTCGAGAATATATATATATATATATATATC
>NC_069002.1:33121468-33124732 GCF_001194135.2 Octopus bimaculoides | reverse complement strand
ATATATATAATAGAACATTTTGAATACGTCCGTACGTATCTACCCTCGTTAAATGGCTTTAACTTCAGATTTCGTAAATATGTCCAGGGATTATGAAACAAACACCAGGCTGCCTCTATTACTTTACCAAAACTTATATTTTGTTAAGATATAATCTCCCATGAAATGCAGCGATTAAACTTTTGATACATTTTATTGTTTTGATAAATGCATTCGCATAAACAACATTAATGTCAGAGGGCTAACATATCTTATATTTTTCTATGGTGTTGGTTTGAGGTTTACTGAGACTGTAAGATTATCGAAAAAGTATTAAATCCTTACGAAGCCATAACTCATAAGTCTGCTTCCAGAATTTGCTGGCGCTTATAAGGCCTTCTCCGCATCTCCCCGGGTGGGGACGCCGTTCCGCCACAAGTATGTTAATTTTTACCGATTGAGAGGAATTGTAGATCTTGAAATGAAATGATTTGCTCCCGAAACACAACGCATCTCTCGGTCCATTAACGGAAAGGGTAATCATATGATCATGGGTTCAACAAATTAACCACTCAGCTATACACTTCTACAGTAAATTACTACTTTGGTATGTATATATATACAAAATTTGAGGAAACAATATCCGCGTAAGGGATTGTTAAGAACAATCCTGATGTCAACTGGGTTTAACCAAATATATTGATAGAAAGATCATCAATAAATATGTATAAACTGTCTGATAAAATTAAAAAGTCAATGAAAGATATTGGAGAAGAAAACGTAAAAAAGATACCTGTTTATTGTATTTGCAAATTAAAAGATTAACGAATTAAAAACTTAAATGATTAAAAGATGTACACTCTAGCCGTCCTTTGGCACGGAATTTCGTTTGTTTACAAACCAAAGCTCCGAAGAGACATATATAAGTGGATATGAATTGTTTATGAATTACTAAATGTATATAAGTTGAAATGTATATAAGTATATAACGTATATAAGTCGAAACAAATTGCTTGCTATTTTGTGTTTTTCATGATAGATAGATAGATAGATAGATAGATAGATAGATAGATAGATAGATAGATAGATTGTTATTTACTCATGCCTATTTTTATGTGGAATTATATGTCTGTGTGTGTAAATAATTGATTTTTGTATGTAGGTATTAGTATGAGGACATGTCTTTGTGTATACGTATGTTTATTTAAATCTATATTCCTGCATGCATTCGTAACTAAAATGTTGGCTAATTTTAGTTATAATCTGGCGTGTTTCTGTTGGTACGCTGTTTCTTTCAAATGTTCAAATATAACTTATAAGAACACTTTTGAACTGTTCTTGTCGTTTTACCACTCCCAATACCTCTCATCTCCGCCTATTTCTCACCTCAACTTCAATGGAATCGTTTGATTTAAAACACGAATATAAATCGTGAACCACAGACACGCAACACGAAACAACCACTATTTCGCACCTAACAAACGGTACCCTGTAATTTTCAGACCTCCAGAACCACCAACCAACAAAGGCCGATAACCAGGTGACAGCTGAAGACATTCTTGCTTTTACCATTAATGAATCATATTCTAAATCGGAGAACATTCAGGAAAAAAGTTAATAGCAATAAGTGCATGTTTCTTGCTTTGGTCACCTCTAAGCCATATAATTCCTTTCCAAGAAACGGTCGCAACTTATATAATAATAATATATTTTTCATATGGAAAGATTGCAACGAAATACGCTTGCCAATATTTAAATTAAAAACCGTTAATGTTTGAACGTGTTTGCTATTGGCAAACATCTATGTATTGTCTGCAATCTCGTGCTGTGTATCTCATTTCTTCTGAAGAGATTTTTGAAATATTAGACCGTTCTGAAAGGTGCGGTTCTTGCGAAATATTACTGTAAACAGAATTTCACAAAAGATGCTCAAAGTGAACAAAACGTATTCGAAATATAGGAAAAAGTGGATATCGCCTAATTATTAATAAGCTTATTGCTGCTGTTGTCATTTTTTCTTTTTTTTTCTTGTTTACTTTTATGTTCTGTTGTTTATTTATTTATTTATTATTATTTTTTCTGTCAGCCATCACAAAAGACGGTAAAAATTAATTATTTCGCCTTGAAGAATTCCAAGAAAGGACATTATCAATGGCTGTCTTCTATAATAGAGGAAAGATTCAATTTAGAAAGATTCTCGGTACACTGTTCCGAGTTAAAATCTTGGAGGAGAAGAGGAAAATAATGGCGGGATAAAGAATAAAAAGAAAAGAGAGGACGAAGGAAAGAAAGACACGACGAAGGGTAAGAAAGAGAAAAAGAAAGGAAAACAGAGAGAAAGAATAAAAAGAAGGATGAGAATGAATGAAATGGAATAGCTGAATAATGAAAAGTAATTCAAAGAAATAGTCGTAGAGATATTGTCGAAAGGACAGAAGAATGGGGCTACATGTGTTTGTACAAGATAAATACTGTCTATAACTACATATGTATATGCATATATATCTATATGCATATACATATGCATATATATTTACATGTGTATATTTATGCATATATATATACATATCTAACATATAGATGTATATATATATATATATATATTTAAACATATGAATATATATTTATATTCATATATGTATATATATGAATTGTGTGAATAAGATGTTTATATATGTGTACGTGTGAATGTGTATGAAAGTGTGCATGCGTGCGAGCTCGCTTGCAGTCGTGCGTGAGCGTGCATGTATGTGTATGTGGGTGTGCACGAGAGAGACGTGTACATGGAAGTAGATTTGTGATTTTTCAATCCGAGGTACCAGACTCGAACAGACACGCGTTTTATCCCACTTGGCATTGTGACGTTATTCAATACTAACCTTTATCAATTTGCACTCTTCCATACTACACACATGTCCATATATGCATGGAGAGTAGTAGATAGACACGTGTGTATGTGTATATTTGTATGTATGTATATGTACATACCTATACATGGATGATGTGATGCTTTTAAAGTATACAAAGTGCTGGGATACGTATTTCGTCAGACTGCAGAAAGAACCTTCAACTGCAACAGAAATAAAATGAATGGGAATGGCATTCCACCCGCACCTGCTTTCATTTTCCTTTTGCCGAACTGCTTGGTCACTGAGGCGTAAACACACCAACACCGTTGTAAAGTGGTAACGAGGGGAAAAATCACAAAAAAGAAATAGATACCCGCACACACAAACACACACACACATACACACGCACACACACACACACACACACACACACACA
>NC_069002.1:33119864-33121069 GCF_001194135.2 Octopus bimaculoides | reverse complement strand
ATATATATATATATATATATATATATATATATATATATATATATATATACATATATATATATATTCATGCATTTATTTACTTATTTATATATTTGCGTGCATGAGGTACGTCTTTTTGTGTGTTTGTTCACCTACCCACCGCCTGACAATTGGTGCTGAGGATCGTATGTACCTCTAAGATGTTCGGTATAAAGAGACAGGTAGAATAACTACCTGGTTTAACAAAAACAAATATTAAGTACGGAAGTCGACTATAATTCTTCAAGGCGGTGCCCCATTATGGCATCAATTTAATGACTGGAACAAGTAAAAGAAAACAAAATTTAACCCTAACAAATAGATGAAACCGTATGGTACTTTCTCTGTGTTCTTTTTATATATAATTCATCACAAAATCTGAATGAAATACGTGACTATCAGCCTTGAAACATCTTCGATAAAAGGCTGATTGTATAGCGTCTCTTATGAGATTGACTAAAAGTTAAAGATAAATCTGTGTAATAGGATAGACACTGCTGCCAACTGTAGGTTCGTATCTATAAAAGTCATTTAATGGATACGAACTTACGATTCTGGTTTAATTACTGATCGATCCCATGTTCCTTTACAAAATACCACGTAAACACACACACGTAAAATACTCAACCAGCCATCACTGCAATTAAGCAGTGTAGTTACAATACAATGCAAGATGTTTATGGGATAATATGAAATTTCTTCACTTTTGGGAAAAGAAAAAATCCGCTCCTATTGTTGTAGATAAACGTTGTGCAAATCCACTGATTTCGTTTTTAGATTATTCCAACACAAAACACAAAGAAGGAAGCGAGGATTCTTTTTTAACAAACCTTTGAAGTATGATCACTGTTAAGAATTAATGATGGCTTCTCTTTATGATCCAACTTATACTTAGCGCAATGTCCGAACGTATAGTTTAAATGGTGGGTATATATTTTATATTGCTATATTTTTTGTAAATGTTTTTGAGGGTTCTTTTCGTCATTACCATTGTTCTTTTGTTTTATTTTTTTCTTATTTTGTCTTTTTGTTGTTGTTTTTTTCCCTTTTTCCGAAGTTCTTGTCTTAGATTTTGAGTAACGTGTCAGAGGCATCAAATAATACGATCAATCACATTGAATGATTTAATAGTTCTCTCTCTCTCTCTCTCTCTCTCTCTCTCTCTCTCTCTCTCTCTCTCTCTCTCT
>NC_069002.1:33114201-33119348 GCF_001194135.2 Octopus bimaculoides | reverse complement strand
TCTCTCTCTCTCTCTCTTTCGCTCCCTCTCTGTTTGCTATTAGGAAGAGAATTACGGGAAAGTCAAATTAGACACACGTTCTGGAATTCAGCAGAGGAAAAGAATACAAAAGCGGGTGCAGCAACAGGAGGAAGAACAATAACAGCACCAACAACAAAAACAACAACAACAAACGCATAAATCTTAAATATACTTTGATATTTCCTGATTCCTGTGGAGCGTTTGGAAACTGCATAGAATACGGAGAGAGATGTTAATGAACAAATATGTATAAGGGGAGAATGGAAATAATTAAATGATAATTTAAAGAAATTAGGAAGAGAGGAAAGAAGAAATGGAGTAGAATTCAAGCAAAAAGAAGAAGGGTATGAAGGAAGAGGAAAAGGAGCAAGAGGAGGGGGAGGACGGGGAGAAGCATGATAATAAGTAGGAGGAGGAGAAGGCGAAGGGAAATGATAAGAATTAGGAAGAGAAAGAAGCTGACAAAGACGACGACGACTCCGACGATGAAGATGCTGACAACAACGACGACCGGCATGACGACAACCACCACCACTACAGTGATCATGAAAGCGATGATGAAGGCCACTGCCACCACAATGATGGTTAAATCATTCTTCTTATTATTGTTGAGTGAGAGAACAAAGCATACCATCAAAGTGACACTGGGGTAAAATATACGAAGCCCGTTATACGCATCATGGCTACCCGTTTGATAAGGGTACACAAAGCACATGCATAAACTGCGCATGACCTCGCAGCTGGGGCCCGGTTAGAGTTTTTGTGGTGGTGGTGGTGGTAGCTTAACATACTTCTTCCGTCTTTACTTTCTGAGTTCAACTTCCGTCGAGTTCGACTTTGCCTTTTAGCATTTCGGGGTCGATAACCTAAGTACCAGTCAAGCACTGGGGTCGATGTAATCGACTATCCCCCTCACCACAATTTCCAGGCTTTGTGCCTATATTAGAAAGGAAACTTGAAGCGAGTATCAAAATGCTTAGGAAAGATATTAAGGGAAAAAATGAGGTGAATTAAAAATAGGGGGATAGATTGCGCCACATGCAAGGAAGAACGATATCAGGAGAACGAAGATGACTGCGGTTATTGAAGACCTGAAACAAATGATATTATGACAAAGCTGCAACGGTTTTGCTGTACGATCACCACGACGGGTAGTCATAATGAGTATACTGTACCCCAGTGTCACTTTCATGGCATACGTTGCTCTCTCATTAATAACAACAATAATAAAACAACAACAATAATGATAATAATAATAATAATGGTATTTCCTAATATTGGTACAACAATGGCTAGAGACTTGCGGAGTGGTGGTTCGGTTATGTCGATCCAAGGCGGATACTTTATTTTATCGACCTCGGAATGATAAAAACAACATCGGCGGAATTTGAACTCAGAGTATAAACAGCTATAACGAATAATGCAACATTGTTTTTGCATCACTCAATCAATGCTGCTGCTGCTGCTACTACTACTACTACTACTACTACTACTACTACTACTACTACTACTACTACTACTACTACTACTAGTGATAATAATAATAATAATAATAATAATAATAATAATAATAATAATAATAATAATAATAATAATAATAGTATACTTCACCTGATCTGAACGTGATTTTGCGCTATTATTAGTTTAGTTTCGACGCAAAAAGAAATGACAGAGAAATAAATCTGAAAAGAAAAGACAAAACGAATTAAATAATTTAAAACAAATAATTCAGAAGAAAACAAAAATAAGAATGTCAACAATAAGAAAGCATCAGACATAAATCAACAGTAAAATATATAAACACAAATAACCAAAATATATGCAACAAAAAGGAAACATAATACAAATAACAAAAACAAGAGGCCGGAAATCTAAACAAGACAAACTGAAGAAAAAACATCTTAAAGTGTAAAGTTGATCTACGAATCGATAATCTTGACATAATTATTGCTGTAACATGTATTATGATGATGTTTATTTTATAAACTGCTTATAGTAGCATTATCTTGTGTCTTTGCTAAGCAAATCTTTTCAGGCCAGATAAAATACTTCAGCCCAAAAGAATATCTAACCATTTTTTAAATATGTGAGTTTAAGCCGGTTATAGTAGCGTTTTGACTATATCTGCTTTCGTATTATGTGTATTTAGAATCAAACCAACTACTTCAGCATTAAAGAGTTTCGAACGCTTTTAAAACATGTTAAGTTTAAGCCGTTTATAGTAGCATTACGTCTATATCTCCTGGTCAGTTCAAATACTTGAGCTGTTAAAATGTCTAACCCTTTCTAAAAGGGCAAGTGTTAGCCTCTTATTGCAGTATCATGATTATATCTCCAACTTAAGAACGTCTGTTGTGTGTCAGATCAAATTCTTCAGCCGTAAAAATACGTCTAACCCTTTTAAAACGGACAACTCTAGGAACCTTACAACAGCATTATTTTGGCTGGGGAAATCTGTTCAGAGCCGAATAAAATTTTTCAGCGTTAAATAATTCCTGTGCTTATTAAATGTAGCAAGTTGGTTCCAAGACCGCAGTTGAACTCATACATGAAGAATTTATTTGGGTGCCTTTATAAAGTCAGGATCTACGCGAAACAATCACCAACTTAATATCTGTTGTATCTTGAGAAAATATGACAACGGGGAATGCTACGTTAGAATTAAATATTATGTATTGTCAAATTATATTCTGCGATTGGAGTTCAAATTAAGTTCTGAATTCAAATTCTATCTAGTTCACATTTATCGAGGTCAATAAAATGAAGTATAAACCAGGGTGGAAGACAAACAAACGTTCGTAGTACACAATCCTAGAAATTCGCGTGTTGAGTTTCAAAGCGTGGTGAAATTGTATTTATTTAGCCCTTTGAATAGTGTCCTTTTAATAAATATCCCAGTGAAGGCAGCAGGAAAAACGGCCCAGCGTATTCTAATAGAAAAATTCTCCAATAAGCACGAAACAATATTCAAGACAATCACAAGAGACGCTCTCCTTGATGTTGATGTGCATATCTGAAAGCGTTTGTGTGTACATATTCTATTTAATAAAGATCATTCTGTATTATTATACGACAGCGAAATGTATTGATGTATAAGGGATGCGGAGCATCTACACAAAGAATAAACATTGTTTATGAGGATTAATCTCTCAAATAAGAGCAGGGCTCTCATATTGAGAGACCTAAGGTCAAATACATGTGTATGATTAGTGACACGTGTTGCTGTACTTGATAGAAACGGATGAAGATATGGTGTTAGCCCAAGATATGAGAATTGGTCTGAAGGCTTACATTAGAATGGATTATTTAGAAAATGAACCAAAGGTTCAGGTAGTCACGTTGTAATTAACAAACTGCGCAGATATACCGCTGTTTATGGAACACTGTTCACGTAAGGAGATTCCAGATAGTTTCCGTTCTAAAGACAATTCAATTAAAACCCTTGAAAAGATGTGGCGGAGTATATTTACCAGGAAAGCATCTGATTACGAAGCGAACAACTTGCCTTACGGTATCAACTTAGCTTACATATTTGTTTCACATTTTGACACTAGGCCAGTATTACGTGGGATATGATAAGCCAGTGAAATCGTTTCCCCCAGTAAACGTCTGGTACTCACTTTATCGACTCCTTCAATTCAGGACCTAAAGACAGCCTAAATGTTGCTAAGTAAGTACCCTGCATGTTGACGATTCAGCCAGGTCACCGCATCGCCTCAGATTACGCAGTGATTTCAAATTACGTCACGAGGCCAGCAAGTTTGTGTCAGGGGGTGAATTACCCAGTGTTTAACAGATACGTATTTAATCGACTCCGAAAGGGATGAAAGAGTAAGTCGGCCTCGGTGGAATTGGAAATCAGAACGTAAAGACGGACTGAATGCCGCTAAGCATTTTGTTCGGCATGCTAATGATTCTGTCAGTTCACTGCCGTACCCGAGCCTAAATATTATAAAACATGCATCAGGAGATATCTGACCCTAATCTTTGCATGAACTTTTTTATGGGAGATAACGCAGAAATATTTTGTATTCTTAGGCTTATCTCCCGGTGAAGTGAGAGATTTGTTCATAATTAATCAACTCAGATTACTTCTCGGAGCAATTCAATGTATTTCTGTGAACATCCAGTGCATGGAATGTGTTACTAAAACAGCAGACCACAATAGAAAGAGCAAACTTAATGCATTTGGAGACTAATTTTACAAAAACGCCCTGAGATATCTACCTCGCTTGCTCGGTTAAAGTATGGCCAGACCTATAAGGAAACATTGCTCTAAGACATTGCATTTAATAACATTGTATTTATTTCAGGATTTTGAAAATACGAGAAAAAATCAAATAATTGTCATTTTACTTTCTCTTTTCTTAGAACTGCCATATGTGGTCAGTCCTAACTTACAATCAAATGTGTATAAGTAAGTACATATCACTGATACACTGCTTCCAGGTATATACTGAGAACATTTGATTGACATATATTTCGAGTGTCCTAGCTAACACAGTATAAAACGTAAAATTAAGCCGGAAATAAAATCAAAATCAATATGCAGGGAGAAATGTGTATGTATATATGTACTTATATATGTATATATGTATGCATGAATGTATGTACGCATCCATATATATATATATATATATATATATATATATATATATATATATATATATGTATATATATATGTCTGTATATTTGCATATATGCATATACATATGTTGAAAGAGAGGGAGTGAGAGGGAGAGAGAGACAGAGAGAGAAAGAGGAACGTACGTAACAGATGATACATAGTGACAGACAGACAGGTAGATAGATAGATAGATAGATAGATAGATAGATAGATAGATAGATAGATAGATATATAGATAGATAGATAGATAGAGACATAGATAGATGAATACGTAGTTATATAGATAGATACATATAACATACAGACACACACACATATATGTACACACATATATATATATATGTATATATATGCGTGTATATATATATGCATATGTATATACGTATATATATATATATGTCTATGCATATATATGTGTGCGGCTGTGTGCGTACGTATATATATAAATACATGTATGTATATGTATATATGTATATGTATGTATACATTTATATATATA
>NC_069002.1:33109455-33111542 GCF_001194135.2 Octopus bimaculoides | reverse complement strand
ATATATATATATATATATATATATACATGCATACGAGTATGTGTGTGGGTGTATGTAAGTATGTATGTGTGTATACAGGCGCACTCAATACATTATAGAATATTAAATTGCACTCTAAGTAGCTGGAATATGGGATAAAATAATCTCTATTCTGAAACGAGGTGCAACATTTAACAGGAATAGCTTCACAGAGTAAGCGTGTACGTTGACAAATGGGAATTATATAACAGAAACAAACATGCACATACATATATCCTGATGCACGGCCTTGCATGCATCAGTTTCTCGGAAAACGATGACAAAACGATGACAAAAAACCCAGCAATTGGACAAGTGGATGATGATTAGAAAAGATCTCAATGGTTGAACCTTCAGATGAAGCATGATGGACATACTACAGAAGGCGCCACTCAAAACTATAGCGTGATCAGGGATTCGTTGCGGTTTAATAACTGGATCCCACATGTCTTATTCCATATGGGAGCTAAGGAAATCAATTTTGGACTGAATCAAGTGTGTGGGTAACTTCCTAGTATATCCACCTTAAACAAATTCACGACGTCGGAATATTCTTCTCTGATCTTTCTTTTCCTTCAACTCCAGTCACCTTTTGCAAAGCCCAACAGCAGTAAGGAATGGTTGACTGAAACAGATTGTGGTGAAACTGGAACTTTCTCGTCCTGAAGCTGCACATTGCCACGAAATATATGATGGCCACTCTCCTCAGATCCATTCTTGCATTCGTATCGGGAAAGGCTTGTTTAGGATTATCACTACACAACTCAATCGAGGAAGGGCCTAGAAAGTCGCTACCACTGCCGGCCGAGAAACCACAGCTAGCGGGTCATACATCATGCGGTCGAGATAACAAGAAACGTTAGATTTTGGAACATGGAATGTCAGAACTCTCTTCGTCACCGACAGGCCAGAGAGTCGCACAGCACTAATCTCAAAAGAACTGGTTAAACTCAATCTGGGCATCAGAGCTCTTAGTTAAACACAGTTTTCAAGAGAAGGAAGACTTTAAGAATCTGATTGTGGCTATATATCATTTTGAAAATGCAAGGATGAGAGGTAGAGAAGAATCCAAGACATCGCTTTAGCTATTGCAACTTACATCGCACGAGAACATCGCATAACAATAACTGTCATTAACGAGTGGTTAATCACTCTTTGTTTACCAGTTCTTCATTAGAATTACATCACCCACATTTTGTTTATGTCTCAACACTTGCTGATGAAGAAACAAAATGTCTGTGTTACCGAGAACATTTTCACTGCGTGGCACACTATGGGAGTGTTTTCTACTATAACTACGTTCCGACAAAAGACAGTGATTTTCGTAGGCGGAAACTAAAAGGAAACGGTCCCGTATGTGTGTGTGTGTGTGTGCGTATTCGTTTGTGGATGTGTGTTTGTGTGTGTGTTTGTGCATGTGTGTTCCAAACGTACTTGACAACCGGTGCTGGTATGTTTACATCCCGTTAACTAAAGCAATTCTCCCAAAAAGACCGATAGAATAAATTACAAACTGACAAAATACAATTACGGGGGTCGATTCGTTCGACAAAAATCTCTTCGGCGCTGGCTCAACCTGGCCGCAGTCAGATAACTAAAACAAATAAAACACACCAAGAAAAAAAAACCCCACAAAAATTACCATTGTTTTTAAACAACTTAACAGAGAGCAGGTAAGAACAGAATGACTAGAGTGGACGGGAGACGCTGAGAATATGAATCATTTAAAAGTGTCCCAAAGAAGGCAATAAATTTCGTAAGCTTCCAAATACAGTGACAGCTAAAAGCTATGGATTTATCCCATTGTAATGTTTAGCATTAAAAATAAAACAGCTGACATGTTTTATATTAGAAGTGTCAACATAGACGAGCCGGAGATATTTCTAGAATTATTTACAATAAATAATTCGTCTTCATAGTTCTCATAGAGGTTATAGCATTGAAGTAGACAAATATCGATATTCGATTAACTGATGGACGGTGAAATTGACAGGTGTAGGTAATGTGATTGATAAGTAATCTACTTTTTGTTATGTATATGAATAAATATATGGAGAAAATGAATATAT
>NC_069002.1:33108166-33109296 GCF_001194135.2 Octopus bimaculoides | reverse complement strand
ATATATATATATATATACATGGTTATATGTCTATGAATATGTATATATTAATATGCATATATAAATAAGTGTGTGTATATATATATATAGAGAGATATAGATATACATGCATACGCGTCACATCCGCACACACTTATTCAGATTTACATACATATACACGTGTGTGCATATGTGTTTTACCTTGTGTTCCTGTGTGTGTTTCTGTGTGTGTGTATAGATGTATATATATATATATATGTTGTTTTATTGCTTTATTCTTTTACTCGTTTCAACCACGTGGTTGCGGCCATGGTTGAGCACCACCGTCGTCTTTCTGATTTCCTCAGTCTGGGCCGTTTCACATCACAAATCTCATGTCGTGCTGTTGGTTCATCCGGTATTGTGGAGAGGAGGATGTCTAGTTCTTTTTTGAAGACATCTACTTCCACCTCATGCAGATCTCCAAATTTGGGGGACCGAGCATTGAGCAACTGTGGGCCTTTGAACCCTCGACTATAGTAATACCTGATCCTGAATTTAGATAGAATGGTTGGTACCTTTGGTAAAATACAATGGCGGCCACATCTGGCATTTGTATAATACTCAATGACGAAATTAGGTACTAGCCCTTCTTGAGTTTTCCACATGTAAACTATTGCATATCTCTCGCGCCTTCGCTTCAGGGAGTATAGTTGCAGTTTCTCAGCCTGTCTCTGTAGCTCATCTGCTGTACTGTGTCATTCTGTTTAGTGTAGTGGCATTGGACTGCCTCACGCTCTGTGTTTTGTCTTTTTGGCACTAGGTGGTAACCATAACTGGAGCGGTAATCCATGCCGCTGAGAACAAAGGTTCTCCACAGGGTGAACATAGTTTCTAGGTCTCGTGTCTTGAAAAACGTTAGTATCCATTCTGTCAGTTCTCTCCAGTTTGTTGTCATCTTGGTAATGGGCACCCGAAATGATGCATCATTGCACACACTGATCCCCGAGTCTTTCACTGCCTGTGGCTCTAGGATTGTAGTGACTTTGGGTCCCATGTATGCAGGTTGTAGTGCATTTGTGAGTTGATAGTTCAGTGCTTGAAATTTTCCAGCATTAAACTGTATGTTTATTTCCGTCCGTATATATATATATATATATATATATATATAT
>NC_069002.1:33105271-33107509 GCF_001194135.2 Octopus bimaculoides | reverse complement strand
ACACACACACACACACACACACACACACACACACACACATATATATATATACACATAAACGTATACACATGCGGACAGAACAAAATATTTTCATACACAACTACTCAAAAATATATCAATGCAAAAGTGCAAATCGACTCTCATTAATTGTTTCTTTTCTTTTCACTATTTACATTATTTATTTAGTGTATTTCTTCTTTATTACTGTCGTTGTTTTTTTTCCTCCGCTTTCACCTTCTTCTTCGAGAATCTAGACAAACACATGTCCCTCCCCATAACCCTCACAAATGCCGTCCTCCCCACCCACCCCTACAATGACGTATGTCTATTTTATACGTTGTTTTGTCTGCAATAAACTCAGTATAGTAATGGAAGCAGCTGCATCGAGAAGAGCCACAGAAAAAATGCAACAGTGATAGCAGCGAGAGCAGAAGCAGCGTCAGTAGCAGCATTATTATTATTAGTAGTAGTTGTAGTAGTAGTTTACCCATTCACCAACGGCTGTACCCGTAACCGCAAGCGAGATCCTGTACTAAGAAATGAAGTGACTAGTATAAGTTACCACACCAAACAATGTGCCACAACAAACGTTCTCTTGCGTCGCCACCAAATCCCACAACACAACAATATCACCCCACACTGGTTCATGGACAGACAAGCCACACTCTCGTGAAACTAAGATGGTCTACGTTTTCGTTTGTGCATAGGTAACCTTACATTTCTCTCTGGCGGCGGTAGGAGGCGGGGCACTGACGCTCAACAGATTTGAAAAGAGTGACGCAACACTAAGTAATACCCTAATGCAATTATCCGACAAGTGCAAAGTGCATTTTCAGTTTCGACGGTATCTGACTGCTCTATAAACACTGAACTTGTTCGCATTGCATCTTTTGCAAGTTACTGTAGAGAACCATTTTAATATCACAGCATATATTTTATATGAAGCGCTAGATTTCAACCCAAACATAACATCGAGCATATATATATATAAATGTGTGTGTGGCAGTTGCTGTATGTATATATACACGGATATATATGCATATATATATGTGTGCATATATGTATGTATGTATGTATGTATGTACGTACGTATGTATGTATGTATGTATGTATGTATGGACATATTGGAGGAAGCATTTCATAATAAAGGCTTGGACGATTTGTGTTGAAATGTAATGTGTGTTGTTCATGAAGGAAACTCTTTGATCGTAGGGTTGTCTGTTTGATGAGAACCCCCACTCCTCTAGGGCCAAAGCAAAACCAATAACAGCAAGGGCATGAATAACAACAACAACAACAACAACAAAAACAACAACAACGTAACGTCACTTGCCATGCTATAAGATCACATCATATCGATAGAGCGTGTCCTGCAGAGTCCACTCGTTAAACCAATGGTCAGAATTAAACAAACGAAAATTTAGTAGGTTTAAAGAGAGTGCAATGACTTCTGATATGGTCACAGACGAACTGCTATAAAGCCATTACAAGATGTTTAGACAAAAATAACAAACAAAGAAACAAAAGGAAAAAGATTGGAGAAAGTACAAACAAAGCCCACTATATATTGGTAACTAATCACTTTACGAATCGTACTTTAATTATTTTTCCTGGTAACGTTGAATGAAAATGTTATCAAGTGGTTATTTTACTGTATGAATGACCATGGTGCTACAGAGATAAATTTGATTATTGTGGCATCAAACATGCGAGGCCGAAACGAGAAAATATCAACCAATAGATATAAAGACATGTTTTTTTTTCGAGTTGTTTTTTTTTTTCTTTACTAACTGTGATTTATATGTTTTGCTTTTACTCACAGTTACTTGAACATTGCAATAATATTGCGGCGCTGATCCTTAGCAGTTTGTTAGATGATGTGATAAACTTTGCTTAGCAAATTTACGAATCCATCGAAAACGCACAGATTGTAATGTGATAGAACGGGACTGCATCACATTACAAGCAATTACAGAAATGACAATAATAATAATAATAATAATAATAATAATAATAATAATAATAATAATAATAATAATAATAATAATAATAATAGATAGATAGACAGATAGATAGATAGATAGATAGATTAAGACACACACATACGAATAGACATATAAATACATAGGCAGATGTGAACGCATATAACGCGCACACACACAAAACACACACAAACACACACATATATATATATTATGCATATATATATATATATATATATATATATATATATATATA
>NC_069002.1:33103352-33103986 GCF_001194135.2 Octopus bimaculoides | reverse complement strand
TATATATATATATATATATATATATATACATACACATATACATATACATACATACATACATGCATACAGACATACATACATACATACATACATATGCGCAATCACGTGTATGAAATGGAGGGAAAAGAAGCTAGAGTAAGTAAAAAAAATAAACAGGCTGTGAATGAACGAAACAACGAAACAGAGAAATATATGCCTACACCCACATGCATTACACACATAAACACACACATACACACACACACACACACATACACACACACATACATACACACACCCATTGGTCGATGGCCAACTAAGACTTAGTCCCAACATCTTTATTGCACGCAGCTTCCTGTAATATCATTACCGACATGTAATTTCCCCTGTGTTTAGTTCAAACACTACGTGAAAACATTCCTCTGAAACTCTTCAATACACTACCTCTCTGGGCCCCAGTTACGAACGTTCACCGTTTCATGGTGTTTCTATATTTGTTTATTCTTTGGTTCCTTCTGCGGTTTTTCGTGGTTTGTTTTGTATTAGTTTTGTCGTATATACATCTTAACTAATTACTCTCATGCATGTGCTACTTCAATTTCGGTGTGCGTTCTAAAAGTATGTATACACACACACACACACACACACACACACA
>NC_069002.1:33100508-33102081 GCF_001194135.2 Octopus bimaculoides | reverse complement strand
TATATATATATATATATATATATATATATGTGTGTATATATATATATGCGTGTGCATATACGCATCATATACCACAGACACACACGTAACTATTAATATACTGACGCACGCACCTCCCTTCAATCCTACATACATATACATAAATATATAGTTCATAATTGTGCTTACAGTGTAATTGAAGTTGGTAGATCTCAACGACTGCTCTATCAGGACTGTCGTCCCAACCCCTACACGTTCCTCACAGCACATTAGTCGACTACGTGGATATATTTTATTAGGTTAGAAGCATATAATTACAACTGTCCTATACTTCTGATGCAGTAACTTTAATATCCTGCTGTAATAATGCCACCAGTCATAGCAGGAACATGAGCACTGGTGCACGCAGAGAAACATGTTCTAATTATGTATGAATGACTGTGAAGAATATACAGGAATATATATATATACATATACAGTGACAGAGAGAGAGGGAGAGGTTAGGAGAGATAGAAAGCCTGAAAGAGGCATAGATAAAGATAAATATAAATATAGGTATATTTGATAAACTTATATATCCTTATATATATATATATATATATATATGTATATATATATATATATATATATATATATACCTATTTATATATATATATTTCTACATATAGATGCATATATGCAAACATACACTGATACCTAAAAGATTATAGAATACACGTACATATACAGAAATATATATAAATATATACATATAAACATATATTTATGCAGATATATATATATGTATTATATATGCGTGTTTACATATGTATGTATGTACATATATCTATGTATATGTATATATATATATATATATATATATATATGAAAGAGAGAGAGAGAGAGAGAGAGAGAGAGAGAGACAGACAGACAGATATACATACATATTTATATCTATAAATGTAGATGTATATATGAATGCATAAATATAAAGTTACACACATACAAAAGTAATTATATACATATATACATAAACACACATAAACACATTCACGTTGGCAACCACGAGTGAGATTCATCAATTTTTCGCAATTCATTTCAATTTCTTTTCACTATCAGTAGTAAAAATACTAGCGCGTCTATCGCTAAATGTTGCCTTGTATGGTTGAAATTCATTCGTGGAATAAACTGTCGTTAGGCAGCCTATGTTCTCTTAGCTCTAGAAGAGTTCAACCTTCAGTTATTTTCACTCTGTTTTTTTTTTCCTATGTTTAATGAGTGAGAGACAATGACCATCAACGAAAAGGTCATACAGAAACAGGTATTTCTCCCTGCCGAAGTACTTTATTCTTTTGATTGATACATTGAAAAATCTTTGGCCGAAAATATTCTCTTGTATTGACGTCGTTTAGTACGTCCAGGCCATCACTTCGTTGACTAACGGAACGGAATGAATGGAAGGAAAATATGCAAATCAGATGAAAGGGTTGGGGGCTAAATGAGAAAATATGTAAAGAATCAGAGTTAATACCATAACAGCTAATTTGAATGGCGTCTCAATATTTAACCTACACTGTTAAGAATCCTTTTTATTTTACATATATATATATATATA
>NC_069002.1:33098859-33100242 GCF_001194135.2 Octopus bimaculoides | reverse complement strand
CCTGTTTCTGTTGTGCCTGTAATTCAAAGGTTCAGCTTTGTCACACTGTGTCACGCTGAATATCCCCGAAAACTACGTTAAGGGTACACGTGTCTGTGGACTAAAGACGAAACTGCACCTGACAGTTTACATGAGGGCCCGATTATTTGGTGATCAAACTGCCGGGTTGCTTTCACACCAGCTTCTGAAGACTGGGAATGAGCTACTATCACATGTCAACCAAATGCAGCAACACCGGCTACCCTGAGGTGATACACTACCAACTGTCAAGGATCTCATAATGCATGTACTCCCAAACATTACCCAAAAAATTAGCAACAATCAATGGCCCTGTGAGTGAGCCATCTTCGTTCCACGTAATGTTGCTGTCAACAAAATTAATTGGGATCTCTTGCAGCTGTTGCCTGGACAAGAAGTATTTCAAATCCCTCGACACTGTCATTGATCAGAACCAGGCTGTAGCTTTTCCAACGGAGTTACTGAACTCTCTACAGCCATCAGGGATGCCACCTCAACACTTAACACTTATAAAGGGGAGATCCCAATCATGCTGCTCAGGAATCTGGAGCCACTTCGTTTGTGCAATGGCACCACACTGTTGACGAAAGCGATACGACCCCATGTGCTAGAGGCAACAATTATGACTGCGAACAATAAGTGTGAGGATGTCTTCTTCCTGGATCCCATTAATCCCATATGTCCGCCTCTTTGAATTCAAACGGTTCCAGTTCCCAGTGAAACGAAGTTTCACTATGTCAATAAACAAGTCTCAAGGAAATTTCTCAAGGCTGTTGGACATCGCCTTGCTTTTCCTTGCTTCTCTAATGGGCCATTATTTGTAGGATATTCACGAGTTGGAAGTCCCCAAATCGTTTCATTTATACACTAATTAAAGGACAAACTCAAAACATCGTATGTTTTCAAGCTCTGAATAATTAAACTGTGATTGACTTTTGGATATGTTTCAATACCTTTGTTTATACTCACGTCATCTGATAGACGTTTTGTTAAATGGACTTATTAAAATGAGGAGAGCGCCGCCCACAGGCCGGTTCTTCTCAAATTTATGCATTTTCAGGTTCAACGTGTTTCAAGTAAGTACTGCCAATTGAAGGTGATTACGAAGACAAAGAACTACCTGTTTTTTTATTTAACAATTTTAAAAGTCAGAACATGGGAAATAGCATGCTATTGACATATAAAGTTGGTACCTCAGCAAGTTACTGTTGAAAACTGCATAGTCTATGTTTCATCCTACTTATAGATTTAAAAGTCATACTTAAATTTCATTATCTTCTGTAACTCAAGCAACGCCGGGTGTCTCTGCTAGTATATATATATATATATATATATATATATATATATATATATGCTTCCCTGATT
>NC_069002.1:33096062-33098748 GCF_001194135.2 Octopus bimaculoides | reverse complement strand
GTGTGTGTGTGTGTGTGTATGTGTGTGTGTATGTGTGTGTGTGTCCTTGATTAATTTTGTCGTTACCCTCGTTGATCAGAAATAATTCCACCCATTACGTGTTAGTCATTTGAGGGTGATATACATTTGTGCTTTCATTATGGTAAAAGGTTTTGGAGACCTGACTTCTATGCCTTGTGTGCTGACCGTTCCTCTCGCACAGTATAACATTTCCCTGCAACCTACTGGCTCTGATGACGGCGACAAAACGTAATATGTCCCCAGACGAATGACGTCAAAGTTATACATATTTTATATTTGTCTCTATATCATCTGTTGTCTCAATGTCAGATTTATATAACTTGTCGTATAGTTTCAACTGTTAATGTTTTACATAAGTATTGCAGATTGTCTTTGTATTTATATTTCAAAAAATACTTCACACATTTTTACCAATGTGAGTGTGTGCACTTTATATTGTGTCTACCAAAAAACGAAAACCAAATTGCGATTGCCGAAGCTAATATGTATTTTTCCCAGAAGAAAAAAAAACAGGAAAGAGCGAAAAATCAAGCGGCGAGGTGGTGGAGTTGTTAGTGCTCTGGGTAAACTGCTTACCGATGTTTCTTCTGAACCATTACGTCCTCATTTCAAATCCCACCGAATTCAGCAGTGCCTTTTATCCCATTTGGGGTTCATGAAATAAATACCAGTTAAGTTCTGAGGTTGAAGTCATCCAGAGCTACACACATCTAAAATTTCAGGTGTTGTGCTTATTGTTGAAATAAATATTCTTTTCTATTGTAGGCACAAGGCACGAAATTTTCGGGGAAGGGGGTCAGTCGAAAAGATCGACCCCATTACGCAACTAGTACTTAATTTATCGACTCCGATAGGATGAAAGGCGAAGTGGACCTTGGCGGAATTTGTACTCAGAAGTGTTGAAAAAAATATGTTTGCAACAAAGGTAGTGAACTGAGACATTCGTTATGGCATTGGTCAAAAGTGCCTATCGGCATTTCTTCTGACTGCTTGTGTTCTCAGCTCAGATTCCACGGAGGTCAATATTGCTTTTCTTCATTACGTCGTCGATAAAATTAGAAACCATTGAGTATAGGGGTCGTTGTAGCCCATTCACATTGTGCCCCAACAAATGTTCAGGTCCTGAGCTTATACTAGAAGTGCACCATATTTTTCTCACAATGGTTCCACGCTTTGGAGAATCGTTAGGGCGTCGGACTCAAAATGTTCTGCAGGATTTCTTCCGAAACGGAACGGTCTGAGATCAAATCACGCCGAGGCCAACCTAGCATTTTTCATCCTTTCAGGGTCGATAAAATAATATACCAGTCAAATGCTAGGATTTTCCTAATCGATTTATCTCTTCACCTTACTTTGCTTTTTTGCCAAAAGTGTTTTAATATCCTACGAACTGGACTTCACTGCAGAAATGAAGAATCAATAAAAGCCTTCACGAACCAGATATTAATTAATACACTCAAGTGAGTTGAAAAAACAAAATAGTGGTATATTTTCTTAATTATAAATATAATATTAAACATGCATGTTGCGGTCCATGTTTATAAATATACACATGGCTGCTTGTATCGAACACCTTGCCAAGCCCGTGTGTATAACATTCATTTATGCAGAAAACTTACAAAGTTGCCAAAATATCCAGACAGGAAATCCCGGTATTTTCGTTTGTGTTTGATTTTTTTTCCAAGTTGAATATTAAACGATATTTAATTTGATTAAGGCGTTGGTGGAATCGTCAGCGCACCTAGCAAAATGTCTAGTGATATTTCGTCCGTCTTTACACTCCGAGTTCAAATTTCGCCGAGGTCGTAATGCTTAAGATATTAATGAGATTAATAATGTTCTCTACTACGGGTAAAAGGTATGGAATTTTGGGAAATAGGGAGTCAAGTACACAGACCCCACTCCGTTCGGGATCGATAAAAGAAGTACCAGTGGAGCACGAGGGTCGATGTAAAGGATTCACGTTCGCCCCAAAATCGCTGACCGTGTACGAAACTTAAGAAAAGAAGCATTATTTTATCACAGTAAGTTAGCGACATGGTAGAATCGTTAGCTCGCTCAACAATTGCTCAGTTGCATTTTATCGGTCTTTAGGTTCCGTGTTCAAATTTCCGTTGAGGTAGACTTTATTTTTCATCACTTTCGGTCGATGAAAATAAAGTATCGGTCAAGTGCTGGCGTCGGTGCACTCGATTCCCCATTCCCCAAAAGTTCATGCCATCTGACCGTTGTGGAGAGGATGATTAAATCTTATAAACAACTTCAAATTACGACAAACGTAAATAACCAAACGAAGTTTGCTTTTAGAAGCCTTGAGATGTCTTTTTTAGAAAGTTAAAGAAGTGATTTTAAATTCTCAATCGAAAGATAATGCTAATAATATAGCCTGAACAGGATAAACTATCCCTATTTTGCAGAGAAAAGTGTAGGTGGCTAGCCACAGCTAGCCACCTACACTTTTCTCTGCAAAATAGGGGTAGTTTATCCTGTTCAGGCTATATTATTAGCATTATCTTTCGATTGAGAATTTAAAATCACTTCTTTAACCTTATAAATAACATTAGTATAACAAAGGTGTTGAAATCGCAGAAATGTTTGCAGGCTAAGCAAATTGTTTAGCGGCATTTCGCCCGTTCTTACGTTTGTGTTCAAATACCGCCGAGGT
>NC_069002.1:33091734-33095226 GCF_001194135.2 Octopus bimaculoides | reverse complement strand
ATATATATATATATATATATATATAATAGAGAGAGAGAGAGAGAGAGAGTAGGAGAGAAAGAGATATTGACCCTCTCTCTCTCACTCTCTCTCTCACGCGGTTGTTCCCATGCCGTGGTTACAAGCGTCGGCAAAGCATAAATCCGTGTTATGTGTATGTGTGTGCTTTTGTATGTGTGTTTATATTATATATGTACATTTAAGTATGTATATAGAAAACAAATATATATATATGTATACAGAGAAAAAGAGAAAGAGAAAGAGAATGAGGGAAAGCAAGTGACAGAGGGAGACATAGAGAGAGAAGGAGAAAGAATGAGAGGGAGAGAGAGAAAGAGACAAGGAGAGAAACAGAGAGAGAGAGAAAAAGATCGATAATGATACCATTATGAAAGGAACTATTTATTATCATGCTTAAACATATAACGATTATGCCAAAAATATTTCCACGTTTCACGTGATATTTCATCTAACTCATTCCTCATTAAATATAATATATATCCGACAAGAAAACTCATTCAATATTTCCCTGCTCTTCTCTCTTCCACATTCTTTGTTTTCTTCTATGATTCGCTTCTCCTGGCTGACATTCTGCCGCTTGCGTAATTGAAAAAGTTGAAGTGGCCGAATAATTTAAACACAATCCACAGAAATATACCTCTTGTCAGTTAGGATAGTTAATTAAAGACCCTGTTATTAAATTAGTCTTTTTGACAGCATAGAATGGCAATAGTCAACACTCGACATAGATCAGGTCTCATAGAATTTTCCTTGGAGAGTTTCTTTTAAAACACGTGTGAAATATTGCTATCTTACTTCTTAAGAATACAATTCTTATTGCAATTTTGAAGGTAATATGAAATTTCAGCAAGTAAACAACTGCTTATCTTTCGAAATAATAAACCCTGCTTTAAACCACGGCGCTCGATAAGGAAACGAGTTTATAATTGCAGGTTCTTCGAAGATATTAATGCTTGGGAGTCGTAGTTCTTCTATTATTAACCGTTTCTCGTCTAAAAGTGATGGGTGAATTTATGAAATTTTATTACGTGATTTAAATTTGATTGATATGGAAGGTCAGAGAGAAAATGTTTCAGAAATGCCCTCTTATCAAACTCAGTACGGAGAATGAATATCAAAAGTGTTGGTTGTAGTGGTGGTGGTGGTGGTACTTTGAGTGGGAGCATTCGTCATCAGCAAATCGATGGAAGTGGGAGGCTGGCGTTACGTGTTTAGAGATTCAGAAAAAGTGTGCATTGCAAATGAAGAATTAACTATTCAGACGCCAAAATCTTACA
This sequence comes from Octopus bimaculoides, assembly GCF_001194135.2. Classification (NCBI taxonomy): domain Eukaryota; kingdom Metazoa; phylum Mollusca; class Cephalopoda; order Octopoda; family Octopodidae; genus Octopus; species Octopus bimaculoides. Next base: position 33,093,928 of record NC_069002.1, on the reverse strand, counting down.
ATGCTGTTGAATTATGGGTTGCGCTAAAACTGCGTTGTTATTATTTTTAGTTCCTTGAAGATCGAAATTGCATTTCAAGAAGAAACTTCAATGGTGGAAGTAAAAATATTGGGTTGTCTGATAAATTCTTTCGTTTTCGTTTTTCCTTCTACTTGGCATTATGTCATCAAATGTCTGAAAAGACGTAAACATTATTCAAAGTTCAAAAAGTTTGTAGGCACAAGTTGTAGAAGAGGAATAGTGCTACATAAACACCAGGAAACAATTGCGATAAAATATTTTTCGTTAATACAAATAATACTGGAAGTAATTGAAAAGAAGTGGGGAAATAGAGGGGTCAAGTAAGTAAGCGAGTTTCGAGAGAGATGTTATAGCGGGAAAATTTGTCAGATAAAGTCGTTCGTTTTCCTTCTTTATCTAAATGAAGGAAAACGAACGACTTTATCTGACAACTTTTGATTGATTTCAAATTTTGTCACAACACCGGAATTTAAAAAAAATTTTTTTGGTAGGAGGTGAGTCAATTACACCGACACCAGGTACCTATTTATTTTGACGATCGTGAAAGGATGAAAGGCAAAACCGACCTGGGAAGAATTTGTACACAGAAAGAAAAGATGGATGAAATGCCGCTAAGCATTTTTCCCGGCACTGTAATGATTCTGCCAGATCGCTGCCTTCCTCCAACTTAATTCTAATTTCAAATTTTGGCACGACGCCACTAATTTCGAGGTAGAGGGCTAATCGATTAGATTGACCCCCAGTGATCGTCCAGTACTTATTTTATCGATATCGAATGGATGAACGGCAAAGTCGACCAACCTTGGAATAATCGGTGTCATGTTGAATCTCTTTCAGAATGATATTGAGGGTAGGGAAGTCTGTAGAGTGCTCAGATACTTCAACGCTAATTTCATGAGCAGGCTATTTCGTTGATCGTTCATCGTCGTAACCGACGGAGTGTCATTTGGATCTCTAGCAAACCAAACGACTGCTTTGAGGCATGTCTTCAAGAATGTCTTCCATGAAAATCACTAAAGCAGTTTAAGAAAGGTATTTATAATATTCGTGGCCACCACCTTATATACGACGTTCCAATAATGTAAGTGGTTTCCTGTTGAACTTACGCAACAGATGATCTATGAACACAGAACTGGAGAAGCGCACCTTAGAATATGGCGAAACTAAAATGTCATAAAATACAAAGATAACGCTTCGCAGTAATACCATCACCATCACCATCATTATCAACGTCATCACCACCATCATCATCATCATCATCATCATCATTATCGCTGTCACCATCATCGTCATCATGATGATCATCATCGCCATCATCATCATCAATGTTGTAGTCGTCGTCGTTGTCTTTGTCATCATCATATTCATCATCGTCATCATCGTCGTCATCATTATCGTCATCATCATTATCATCATCATATCGACCTTTCACAAGAGCGTGTACCCCGCCATTACATTTGCGAGAATTAGTCGTCATATCTCTGCGAAATACCTTGCAACGTATTAAAAAAAACAGGTGAGACACAAGACAGTATATCTTTATAAAGAAGATGTGTAAAATGAACAGAATTCACATTTAATCCTGGTGAATCGGACTTAAATACACTTATCGACATATACACCTTTCTCGTCGTTTTAATAACATGAAACCAGCCCATTATAAAATGGAATTTCCGAGACAAAAACTACGGACTGGCTATGGTTGGAACGTTTCTCATGAAAAGTCTACTGAATAACGGTTAACAGCATTGATGCTAAGATATAAAAGATGAGAAATCTCGTTTATACGATCCATCGTATATTAACACAACAATAGTATATTGTTACTTCAGGCTATGTCTGAAGAACAAAGATGCTGAACGTAGAGTACATTAAACGCTCATTTATTGATGCCTATGTCCTAATGATCGTGTTAATTGAGCAGTTCAAAGACTTGAATGCCAACATCTACAGCTTCTGTTTTGGGAAACAAGAGCAATTGAAATAAGCAAGACATTTTCAAAATACGTGACCGATTTTCTGAGGTTTATTCCAAAGGACCATTGTGTCATTGTTAAATACCAACTTCGTCCTTAGGTGAAGACTTCAAATAATTAAAAGTAAAATAGAATACACGCACAGACACACATATTCAGACGCATAGACACACACACACACACACACACACACACAC
>NC_069002.1:33089413-33091440 GCF_001194135.2 Octopus bimaculoides | reverse complement strand
TATATATGCATATATACATATATATATACAATTGAGGCATATATAAATAAATAATAGCCGCTTCCTTCTTCTACAGTATACGATAATGATGCTGTTAGGTCAAGCGTTGCCTTTACAAGAGGTTGAATAATGTGAGGGGAGGCTTTTCACTAAACCAATTCCACTCTCTGACCAACGATGGCAGATACCCCAAAAAGAACTAGACACTAGCTGCTACCGAATCACAGGTTTTACATCAGAGGTATTTCTAGAGGTCACACATTCGCAGTAATGTGGTATACCTTGCCTACATTCTCATTCTCGTAGTTCTCTGTCGACTTAACATGCGCAGTCAATGTGTTTTCGGCTCTAAAGTCGCCAGATTCTTGATGAATGTTGCAGGAACAACCGTTGACCGCCAAACATAACAGGACCAATACGCGGTGGCTGGCTACACGTTAGACGAACAACGCCATCTCTGACGGTGTCAGCAATGCCGTGCAAGTGTTTTCAATCGAGTGCGGCCTGCACAACACCGTAACACCTCTCACAAACAATACGAAGAAACTCGCGAGAGAAGAAATGGATAAGATACCAGGCTAGGAAGATTAACGTGCTTTATACACGAGTTATCCTTCTCCTAATGGGACGCCTTGACAATGACTAGAGATATCTCTTTCCCAGTGGGCTTACTGCACTCTCGGACACCCATCGGTGTATTTTTACGTCTCGGCGCATATACATACAAAAACATACGCACACGTACATATACATATAAATATCTACCTCCACGCACCCGCAGAGGCTGTGAATCAATTAAAGGGGTGTATGAATCAGTCCTCTACAACAACCATATTCAGTTTTTTTACCGGTTATACATTTTGCTCGACGATATTCACAATAGAGTTGAGGCGCAATGGCCCAGTGGTTAGGGCAGCCGACTCGCGGTCATAGGATCGCGGTTTCGATTCTCAGACCGGGCGTTGTGAGTGTTTATTGAGCGAAAACACATAAAGCTCCACGAGGCTCCGGCAGGGGATGGTGGCGAACCCTGCTGTACTCTTTCACCACAACTTTCTGTCACTCTTACTTCCTGTTTCCGTTGTGCCTGTAATTCAAAGGGTCAGCCTTGTCACACTGTGTCACGCTCAATATCCCCGAGAACTACGTTAAGGGTACTCGTGTCTGTGGAGTGCTCAGCCACTTGCATGTTAATTTTACGAGCAGGCTGTTTCGTTGATCGGATCAACTGGAACCCTCGACGTCGTAAGCGACGGAGTGCCAACAACAACAACAACAATTCACTATACAAACAGACAGAAAGTCTGTGGCTCCGTTCATATACAGCAATCGCCCCTACTGACGAGGCGAAGTATATAATGCCGTTGAGAATAAAATTTCTACACTATAACAAAATCCCAAATGAGTATCATTCGCTGCTAAGCAACGGCAAGACAGGACACAGAACATCTATCTCAAAACTCGCTTACAATGTTGACCGATCTATTTATCATATCCACGCTGGCTTTCCGCTGCTTCATTCACGTAGCGTTCCAGTGGCCTAAGAAATACATTAGTGTAAGTTTTGAATATGTTCTAGATTAATCCTAGAGCAAAGAATATAATCCCCCATGTTTGCCAAAAATAGTAGACAACGCTGGTAATATTATTAGAAATTCTTTAAGCACAGTTCGGTAACTTGTCAAAGAGATTTTGACTTCCAACTTACGCTGAAACTAAATATTGTGGAATATACATATAGATTCGTTGGTATGACTCTCTGCGTCTGTTTCTCGTTCTCTCTTTCACAGGCTCACCATTTCATTCACTATCACTCTTCTCTATATATATGATTCTGTATACATTTATGTGCATGGTCGTTATAAAGGACTATATATTGATATATAAGTATGCACACAGTTGCTTATGATAGACAGATACATACACACATACGACAGTATGGGCACGTGTGCAAACACACGCAAGCACCGACTCACACATACATATATAATACCTATATATATATATATATATATACATATATATAT
>NC_069002.1:33087762-33088884 GCF_001194135.2 Octopus bimaculoides | reverse complement strand
AGAGAGAGAGAGAGAGAGAGAGAGAGAGAGAGAGAGAGAGAGAGAAAGAGAGAGAGAGAGAGAGAGTCTTAGTTAGTTAGTTCGATAGATAGATAGATAGATAGATAGATAGATAGATAGATAGGTAGCTTGTAGAACTGTAACATCAATATTTCTTGCAGACGCACACCGTGACTGCTCACCTCAGCTAAAATCGCTAAACTCTGAGTAGAAACGGAGAGTAATCACAACACTACAACACACATTAACAATTTCTACAGATCACTATATTCAACTTCATAGTAAACTCAAATTTGCACGTACATATGTATGTTTATATGTGTGTGTATGTGTGTGTGTATGTGTGTGCGTGTATGTATGTATATATGCATGTTTATGTATGTATATACTATATATATATATATATATATATATATATATATATATATATATATATATATACATACACACACACACAAACTTATATGCGTATATTTCGTTGTGTCAATATCTCTAAGTATATATATGTACGCAGTAAATACGTTGGTATGTATATAGAGGTGTACAGTTAACATAGACTTACTTCTTGTTCCAATTTGGAAAAGCCAAACGGATGTATCTGATCATCTGACCGGAAATGGCTTATATATGACTATGTATTGTACAGTATCGACACGCAGCAGAGTCTATGTGCCTGAATAACAAACCGAATTTTGTTATTTGTTCGTGTTCCGGAAAATAATTTTTTTTCCTTTATATGCGTATCTCCTTTTACATCTTAACTATTTATTGATAAATATTAAAACGGTCTCTGATGTAGACATTCAGCCATAAGGTCCCACTTTAAATAAAGTTCGCCGTCTCTTATCTATTTCGAGTGTGTGTGTGTGTGAGTATGCTTGCTTGTGTATGTGTGTGTGTATGTATGTGTTTGTGTGTGAGTATATGTGTCGTGCTATAATAGTTAGTATGAATAATTGTAAAATACTGTAATAGTGCTTAAGAAAAACCTGAATAACATAAGTCAGGCGATATAATGGAAACAGGACCAACACAACTACAAAAGAACAATGCTGGCTGCTTATATTTTTTAAACTTTTATTGCACCATTTCCGATTGAATTGTGACTTGTGCATATATATA
>NC_069002.1:33084266-33086592 GCF_001194135.2 Octopus bimaculoides | reverse complement strand
AGAGAGAGAGAGAGAGAGAGAGAGAGAGAGAGAGCGTAAATATAAAGTACTCATACATTTGAACCCACACATATGGGCGTGTAAGTGTGTAGATATCCATATATACATGTCAATACCTGAATTTATATATATATATATGTGTGTGTGCGTGTGTGTGTGTGTGTGTGTGTATATGTATACAGGGAGTAGGACTGAGAAGAGAATGGTAGATGGAAGAGGAGGGTAGATGGAAGCTAGACGCTGCGATTACCGTTCAATTATATACGTTAGTCTTTTAATTTCCTGACCAATATGTATTACAGAATAATTCTATCTACGTGCTACCTTTCTTTACGTGACATATCGGCAAAAACACACTCAGTTATATACAAAATATAATTATGCACAAAATATATCCGAAAATATGTCATAAGTGCTTGTCAACACTGGAGTATTTTCATCTTCAGTCTTCTCAAACTGATGTATTCTGTGGCCTAAGGAAAGAGAAAAAGAATCTTAACGACTATCGACAATATAGGCGAGGGATCATTATTTCATTAGTTCTATTCTATATTGTACAGCAGTTTGTGTCTTCCTTGGATCCTGTCAAAAGTCTTTCTCTATGTCTGTTCTTGTTGATGTTGGCACTCCGTCGCTTACGACGTCAAGGGTTCCAGTTGATCTGATCAACGGAATAGCCTGATCGTGAAATTAACGTAGAAGTGGCTGAGCACTCCACAGACACGTGTACCCTTAACGTAGTTCTCGGGGATATTCAGCGTGACACAGTGTGACAAGGCTGACCTTTTGAATTAAAGGTACAACAGAAACAGGAAGTGAGACTGAGAGAAAGTTGTGGTGATAGAGTACAGCAGGGTTCGCTACCATCCCCTGCCGGAGCCTCGTGGAGCTTTAGGTGTTTTCGCTCAATAAACACTCACAACGCCCGGTCTGGGAATCGAAACCGCGATCTTATTACCGCGAATCGGCTGCCCTAACCACTGGGCCATTGCGCCTCCACACTATGTCTGTAAAATGTCTTTATAAACACTCGCGTTATCCTTAAAAGATTCCTCAGATAGTTACTATTCTGTCCCTGTTGACTTTTGAGATCAACTATTTTTTGTCCAAGGAGCTCCTTGATTTCTATTTTAATCTAATGGATCTCACAGAGATTTGATGTTTAAATAAAACCCTATTATTTATTTACGATTAGATATAATTGTAGTCACAAATGTTAAAATATATTTTGTGTATTGCAGAATTATAACAAGTTTCTTGCACAAATTTTAATAGCAAAATCTGATATGGAGCCTCAAGTGCGATAGTGACCCCTTTGGAGATCACTGTTTTAGAGGGTGCAAAGTAATCGATAACGAGAGGAGTGGAGGGTCAGAGAAAGAGAGACACAGTGGAAAAAAGAGAGGGAAAAGGGTGAAATGGAGGGAGGGAGACAGAGACAGACAAAGAGGGAGAGAAAACAAGGTGTGACACGAATCGACTTAGATATTTGATTTCCATTGTGCACTTCCTTCCTGAAATGATGGAATAGAAAAACAGCCTCACTGGGATATGAAACCAGTACATAGAGAGCCAGGAGAAATACCTGCCAGCATCAAATAACATACAGATATTCATCTTGCGTTTATCTTTTGTTTAATAGATGAATACCTTTGCTGTACATCTGTATTATAAAGGAATGTGGTGGGGGTAAATTACCAAGACAGAATGTTCGATTATTATTGCAATGCAGCAGAATGAGATCGAACGAGATTAAAATAGCGTTCTACTCAATAAGACCCAACAACATGTTTTCTGAAATAGCTACCACGTAAATAAGTCCCAACTAGTTTTAACTATCGATCCTTTTATAATAGAACTTAGAGGTTATAGCCACTAAACCACACGTGCTGCATGTATTATAGATGGAATAATAATTTTATAGAATCTCTAAATATATATATATCGTCTATTAAAATTAATCGTGACTACACATTGAAAGCACACATCAAAACCTGAATAGGCCGTTTCATATATTTGATAGACATTTCAATGTATCCTTTGTAGAAAGATCTACGTTTAGTTTAAATTACTAATGATGTGGGTTGCGTTCAGACCAGACCAGAAGGGAGAAAAGAAATAGAATTTAATTAAGAATGTGAGCTAATGCATACATGCTGAATATTATTGTATGGAATTTAATATTTCTGATAAGTTACAACTTCAATCAGAGTTGTACGTGTATGTGTGTGTGTGTGAGCTTGGGTCTGTGCGTGTGCTTAAATGTGTATGTACGCAGAGTAATACATAAGCATGTGCATTTGGGTTTATATATATATATATATAT
>NC_069002.1:33079445-33081945 GCF_001194135.2 Octopus bimaculoides | reverse complement strand
TACACACGCACACGGATATTTGCTTCTTATTTTACGATGCACGTATATATATATATATTTATATATATATATATATATATATATATATATATATATAAGTACGTGTACTTAAACACGATCACATATGCACGCATATATATACACCCACAGACGCACGTACACGTATATTTGTTTACTGGTTACGCACGCCCCTACTAGCGTGCGCATGCGTACGAATGAGTGCAACTCTATATAAGCGTTAAGTAGGATCACTTGAAAACAGAAAATCAAACACAACCATAAAAACCAAACAATTAAAACTACTGCAAGTGAAGAGACCAAGTTCACCAAGAACACAACCATCAAACCACATCAACCAAGAATTTTTTTCACTCTTCTTTTCACCTTGCCTCGTTCCTTATGCAAAACGTGAAAAACTGATTCTTCCATCTAACATATCTTATTCTTTGTTCGTTTCGCTAGTTTCATTTTATTTAATTTTCTCCTTCACTTTCTTTCGATTTTTTAAAATATATTTTTGTTGATTTTTTTCTTTTATATGAATGTATTTATTTATTTAGCATTTTCATCTGTTTATTTATTTAAAATTCGTTTCGTTTTGCTTTTTGGCATTGTCACGATTTTCTAAAGGGCATAATATGTTCTTGTTGGTTTACTTTTTCTTATGATGTCAAGAAAGTTGCCACATCCATCACTTTTCCATATATGCTCAGGTTATTTTTAAAGTTTCTAGCAGATCTTTTCCAACTAACTTAATAGCTCTAAGATATATATACATGCCTATACTAGTACACAAAAGTCTATACATAAATACATACATACATAAATACATACATACATAAATGCATACATACATAAATACATACATACATGCATACATATATATCTGAAATATGAAAATAATCTAATCAAACTGGGAATCTGGAAAGAGATTTCAGTCAAAAAGTAAGTGCAACCGTTAGAATTAAAAGGGTTTGTGTAGTGAATCTCTGTAATGTCACATGTTTTTTTTTTCAGTTGTCGTCAGCAAGGAAACCCACTGCAAAGGCACCGACGCCATCAAAGTTAAATACGATAGTGAAAAACCCTCCAAGATATCAGAGCAAATAACGAACAGTCAATCTATCTCTCTTTCTCTCTCCCCTTTTCACCCTCTCTCTTTCTCTCTATCCCTCTGTCTGTCTATCTATCCATCTATCTGTCTATCTATCTCAGCCTCTATTTATACATACGTATATATCTATCTGTGTATATATATATTATACCCCGCCAATGACTTCTCATTTCTACCTATGAACAAAGGTACATTAGCTTATGTACCATGAAATGTACCATGAAATTATGTACCATGAAATTAGCTTATGTACCATGAAATGTGCACAAAAACTTAGAAATGCTAGGTTTTATGAGGGAAGGGCAAAAGAAAGTCGCGCAGATACTCCGAATCCATTCTATGAGTGGCACAGGGAAGATTTGTAGGATATCTCAAAAGTGTTGTTTCTGTCTGGTTGTCTTATAAAAATGGATAGATAGATAAACAGACAGACAGACAGACAGACAGATAGATAGATAGATAGATAGATAGATAGATAGATAGATAGATAGATAGATAGATAGATAGATAGATGTAAGATTCTTTCAGTTTCCATCAATCAAATGCACTAACAAGGCTTTCGTTGACCCTTATCTCCAGCAGAAGACAGGCCTAGTAGGACTGAACTCGGAATCATGCAAAATTCTTACCTTACACCCACATCTTCGCCTATGTCTAAGAAATATGTCTACAAGAAACATTAAAGTCATCGCCAGATTGTCGAAGCTTTTGTGGCAACAGATATTTGGCTATATGTCTAAGAGACATGACTAAATCATTCATAGACTCATCAGACAGTCTCTTTTGCAATAGATATCGACATATCTGTTCCTTCTATTAATATTCAGATGACAATGAAAGGTTTTGGTATTTAACACTATGCAATGCAATCTTGAGCGCCCTCTTTTAGGCAATTCTGTTACATCATAACAAAGCCCTGCTGTGTCTTGCAAACTTAAGAGAAACAATCCAATCGATCCTAACTCCAGGGTTAACATGTCTTCCGACCCAACTGATCAGTTTATGAAAGGATACAACAGAATTACTCGTATATATTTAAGGAGCTGATCCTTATTGATGTCATGGTTGATTAGAGTTAATTTCTCAAACGTGAAAATAAATGTAATCTGTAATTTCTAGAAATCAATATCTCTCCAAAGACGTATTCTTCATGTCAGGGGTCGTCAGTTAACCAATCGTTTCATCCTCCATGTTTTATAACAAATGGTGCCAATGTCTGGGCTTGGATTCTCGTGATCTTGCATAATTCCACTGCTAGCAATTAACTTAGTGGATGACAATTATCGAATGCCCAATGATACAATGTGTTTGTGTGTATGTGTCTGTGTGTGTGTGTGTGTGTGTGTGTGTGTGTGTGTGTGTGTGTGTGTGTGTGTGTGTGTGTGT
>NC_069002.1:33077317-33079152 GCF_001194135.2 Octopus bimaculoides | reverse complement strand
CTCTCTCTCTCTCTCTCTCTCTCACCCACCATATAAAAAATAAGGTTCAAAGATCCTTCTCGAGCCATAAGCCCATCAGTGTTTTCGCTAATTTTCCAGTGTATATATATATATATATATATATATAATATATAGCGGGGAGGAGAGCGCATGTGCGTGTAAGCCTGTACCGCTTCTGTTGATTACTGCGTATATATGCGTATGCAACCTTGCCTGAGTATAATATCCGGATTATGAACTGTTTACAAACTAAAATTACATTTTCCTTTGCACCAAATTTCAACTTTAAAAAATATCAGTTGAAATTATCGGCCATCACCAAGCTTCGAGCAAATTCTTCTAATTTTACACAGTTGTATCGACTAATTACTCCTGTCTAGTTCATAACAATCAGTTTTTCATCATTTTCGTCGATTCTGTTTGTATCTCACTGTTTGTCTGTCACTCTATCTCTCTCTTTCTATCTCCCCCCACTCTCTCTCTATCTCACTTCCCTCTTTGTTTTACTGTCACCAACCCAAGTTAAATTACAAAAATCACAAGTACACAAGTGCAACATAATAATTAATTTAATAAAGCCGTCAAGGTGTTAGAACGAAATAAAATTAGTTAACATGTCGAGGCGTTGATTACAGATCTATCTACCTATTTATCTATCTATTTATCTATCTATCTATCTATTCAACTATCTCTCTATCTGTCAGTCTATTTTTTCTGCCTGTCTGTCCGTGTATTTAACTGTCTGTCTGTCTATCTATCTATCTATCTATCTATCTATCTATCTATCTATCTAACTGTTTGTTTGTCTATCTATCAATCAATCTACCTATATCTATCTGTCTTTCTGTCTGTCTGACTGTCTAACTATCTATCTATCTATTCATCTCTCTATCTGTCTGTCTTTATGTTTGTCTGTCTGTCTATGTAACCCCCCCCCCCATATATATATATTTATATATGGGGGGTTCAAAACGTCTCCCCGCAGTAAATTTCTTTCCCTGAATATATTTCAAAACGTGTAGAAGAGTCACCAATGTATTGAACATAAAAGACGACAATTTAAACAACTCTTATAAAGTTTTCTAAATTCTTGTAAAGTCTAATATATTCTTTTGTAGTCTAATACCAGCTTATAAATATTTATTTTGTTATAGAATACTTACTGCAGAGAGACCTTTTAAAAACCCTGTATATACGACGTGGTTTGTTTCCGCCAACCAAATCCACTCAGAAGAATTTGTTCGGCCCTAGAGCCATGTGATTTGGAAGCATTATATGTTGTGATAGATAGATAGATAGATAGATAGATAGATAGATAGATAGATAGATAGATAGACGTATGTCAACGAAAACAGCCAGCCATTTAAACCGCAGATTCAATAAGTATCTATCTATGTATCTATCTATCTAATTGTGTCTTTATCTATATATCAATCAATCTACATATATCTATTTGTATTCATCGAATAAGATGAACTCTTGTAGTCACAATCATACAAACATACGCACTTCAAACAGGCGTGTAATATTCTGCTAAAATGCCCGAAATTTCCCTGGATACAGAAAATTCTCTGGACACACGTGTTCGGTTCGTGCCTGGGTATTTAATTTTCACTGAGGTTTTAAGATTTATTATTCTGTAACAGCACATACTTCTATGGCTACTTTGCATGTAATGTTTATTCTAATGTAATGAAGTACAAAAGTTAATTAAACATAAAGCCAGTATATATCAATATTTAATTTCATAAATGTATATCGAAAACATTCAATTATATACATACGCACACGCAAAGACACATACATGCATATATATATATATATATATATATATA
>NC_069002.1:33071483-33076820 GCF_001194135.2 Octopus bimaculoides | reverse complement strand
ATATAGCAATATACATATCAATATATATATATATGTGTATATGCATGTACGTATATATGTATGTATGTAAGATACGCACAAGTTTATATAAACCAAATTGAAATGTATATAACAAAATTTAGTCGCTTATGTAGAGCGTCTACATATATATATATATATATGTATATGTATGTATATGTATATGAATTTTTATAAAACTGCGTTGTGTTTAAACTAAATTGTATTTAACCATTTAAGCTATAAGCTATTATGGTGACTGTGTGTGTATTTGGGTGGGTGGGTGTGCGTGCGCGCGCGCGTGTGTGTTGTACTGCGAAATAAACAACAATTAGACAGCTGGACATTCCCACATATATACATGCCTACATACGGACACACACATTCATATAGCTACGTGTGTTTGTGTGCATTGAGAGAGAGAGAGATAGAGAGGGAAAGACGGAGAGACCGAGAGGCAGACAGACAGACAGACATACAGACAGACAAAGATGCAAATATACATGCATAGGATCTCACACATAAACGTATTTTCCCATGTATATAAAGAGATACATTAATAGATAGGTAGACAGACTGGCAAAAAGAAAGAAGATAGACAGATAGACAGATAGGTAGGTAGGTAAGTAGGTAGTTAGGTAGGTAGGTAGGTAGGTAGGTAGGTAGGTAGGTAGATAGATAGATAGATAGATAGATAGATAGATAGATAGATAGATAGATAGATAGATAGATAGATCCATGTGTGGGCATTTTTATGAAAACGTCGATGTCTGGTGGTGACAAATTAATAAATGAATAAAACGATTAAAATGCCATCTGAAAATGTTTAATTTTAGATGAATGCGTCTGTCTAGCTTCTAAAGTTTATAATATAAGATATACATTAATTTGGCAGGTGAAAAGTCTTTACCTGCGATGACTGAACGAATGAAACACATCTCTGAAATATCGTATTAGCAATTGAAGATCAATTTGATAACATAGATTTGAAGTTGAGGTTAGTGTTTAAGGAAAAACTTTATATTGTTGATTAATATCTTTCAATTATTTTATCTTTATTCATTTTCATTTTATATTTTATATTCACGCTTTTTTTCTTTGTATGTTTGTTTGCTTTTTGTTTGTTCTTTTTTGTTTTCATTTTCGTTCCAAAACTGAGATCTTTGTCCTTACATTTCATGTGGAAATATTGGTTAATCAGCAAACTTGCTGTGTGTTGAAAGAAAAAAAAACAACAATTCTGAGTTAGGTGTTCTTTTTGATGAAGGAAAACAACGACACATCTAAAAGGTCAATCCGATCACAAGACACACTTAGATTCACCTTGTTACTTCTTCGAAGGAACGTGAAGAATGTTAGAACATCGTACAGAAAGGAAAACCGTGTTGCTGCTCTGTGGGAGGTGAAGCTGAAATTGGAGAAATCGCTCCAATTTTACAACTATGTTGTACGTAAAAAAAAAACTATGATCTTATGACCTATAGCTTTATTGTTAATGTAGCGGTGTGTTTGAGACAAATATGGAGAGGTTTTAGGAAAAACAGTGATTACAGTATACTGTTTCCTGCAGAGACACAATATCTTGCAACTGTAAATAAATATGGTTGGCGCTCCGTTGGTTACGACGACGAGGGTTCCAGTTGATCCGATCAACGGAACAGCCTGCTCGTAAAATTAACGTGGAAGTGGCTGAGCGCTCCACAGACGCGTGTACCCATAGCGTAGTTCTCGGGGGAGATTCTCCTTCTCTAAAAACTGCTACCTGTCTTCTTAAAGTGAAACCGCTTATTAGTGACTACATATAAACAATACTGTCGCTATTGTTACCATTCACTTCTAGTTCGAGGTAGCTGCTCCCTCATTGGTCCGATTGATATTACAAGCTTGTCTGATTGTCAGATATCACAATATAAGGCGCTCAAATGACATCCTGTTTGTCACCAACCAACAGAAATAGCGGGAATTAGATACAAAACACATTTATTTAACGTATTTAATGGCATAAATTGCACTCCAACTCACATCAATTCTGTACTAAATCCGTTCACAAGCTCCACCTACCGGAAGTAGTATAGATGTTGCTTCAAGGTTCAGCCACAATTACTGGCCTGAAAAAAAAATAATAAAATCGATACTGATTTTGTTTCTACAACACAACACTTCTGTACTTCCATAGAAAATGAAAAAACAAAATAAGTTCCGATCTATGTCATGAAGTTTCAACTACATTTATCATGAACGTATTTCAAGCGCCCACAGGCGAAGACAACAACTACAATAACAACGAACACTAGCAAAATTTATGTTTACTGCAATATTTGCCAACGTTGTCATTTGCTTTAAGTGATTTTTTTTCTTTTTTCCTTTTTGTTTATTTCCTCTAATTTATAAACTTGTCTGAAAAAAAAAACAGCATATTTTCGCTAACAATTTCAGAACTTAACTAATTAGTTTTCAACTTTTTTTTTTATTATTGCTATTATTATTATTATTATTATTATTATTATTATTATTATTATTATTATTATTATTACTTTTTCCTCCTGTAAATACAATTGTTTGATGTTTGCATCTTACAACGATTTTATGTTTTCTTAATGACAAACCAACCAAGAATACATTATGAGTAGCTAAAAAGTTCGCGTTGAAACGCACAGTGCACTAAACCCTAAATTATCCTTGTTATTTCCTGTCTATGTTGAATATGCCATTTTCTCTTCGTATTTTTTTTTCCTTACCTAATCTATTCAAAAGGTTTATGAATCTTGGATGATTGCTTGTGAAGCGAAAACGAATTTAAAAGCCAGGTAATTATTTGGTTATCTGACAGAAAAATATCAGATTGTACTTGCGACGAAACCTCATATGATCCGAGTGCTAGTTTTACGTAAAAGATAGCCTATCTCTCGGTTACACTTGTCTTTCTTTACTAGTGAAGCAATACGTCAGATGTAACGGACAGCCCTTCCCTTCAAAATTGCTGATTTGTACCAAAATTAGACAGGGTTATTCGTGTTTTAGTACTACACTCATAGTTCCTTACTTGTATCTGTGCCTCATAAATGTTTCTATGCAACTATTGTTGCATAATAGTTATGCCACAGTGGAAGGTGGCGAGATTGAAGAATCGTTAGTACGCTGGACAAAATGCTTAGCGGCATTACGTCCTTATCTTTGTTCTGAGTCCTTTTTTATAGTCTACGGTTAACCTCTACAGGGAAGAATGTTTTCTATATATGCCCCGAGAAAAGCCAGAGCATGCATTGAGATGCACTTTCAGATTTATGACAATAACATATTGACAGCCATTCTAAGATTCCGTCGAGGTCTACTTTGCATTGCATCCTTTCGGGGTCGACAATATATATATATGATTTGAACACTGGGCTCGATGTATTCGACTTAACTCTCCACTAAGATCGCTGGCATTGTGCCAAATTTGAAACCAGTATCTATGTCATAATGGATTGTCTGCATTATATAATTGTTGTCAGAGAGAAATCTGTGTGCTATAGAACTAATGCCGTCGAGTTATATATGTCATAAAACATATTTTCATTGAATCTTGTGTGTGACAGAAATAACATCACATATTGTTGTCTCATAGAACTATTACCATGGAAATGAGTGTAACAGAATTATCTGTTATAGAACTACTCGTCTGTTTCACAGCTCTTACCATATAGCTATTATCACTGAGCTGCCCGTTTTAGAACTGTTCTTATAGATCGCTCTGTGAGACTTAGAATTGCTGTTATAAATCTGCTGTTATCTAACTGCGTGTCTGCGAACTGTTGTCATAGAGACACTGTTACAGATCTATCGACGTGTCTTGAAGGTGTTGTAAATGAGAGAGTCATAGAGCTGAGCTAAGTGCATGTCTGAAAGCTGTTGTCATAGAGTTATCTACCTGTTTCAGAACAGCTGTCATTGTGTTATCTGGCCTTAGAGCAGTGCCCTCATAGCCTATTAGTGCCATACAGCTCATTAGTGCCAAAGAGTTGTCATACATCTATCAGTGTATCATAAAACAGCTGTCGTAAGTTATTATCATGGAACAGTAGATGCGTCTTAGGATTACAGTTACTAGCTTATCAAGGAAAACAGGAACTAGATTCATCTTAGATCTGCTGTCAATGTGATATCTTCATAAATCTACAAGTGCATCATTGAATAATTTTATCCAATTGTCTGCGCGCCATACAAATAAAAATGTAGAGCAAACGACAACAGAGGATGTCTCTATGTGGTGAAATTACCTGACAGAAATAGCAATCAGATGATATTCATTTACATCATTAGATTCGAAACTAAAAAGGACTGGATAACATCGCATTTTAATAAGGCTAAATACATGGAATGTTCATGTGTAGCTCAGGTTCCACTTAATATTTGCTTACATAGGTGCAGACGTGTTCGTGTGGTAATAAGCATGTTTCCCAATCACATGGTTCCGGGTCCAGTCCCACAGCGTGGCACCTCGGGCTACTGTCTTCTACTATAGCTTCGGGCTGCTGGAAACTGAAAGAAGCCGGTATATATATATACATATATATATACGTGTGCCTGTGTTGCCCCCGCCTCCACCGATTGACAACTGGTGTTAGTGTGTTTATGTCCTCGTAACCTAGCGGTTCGCGAATGAGTTTCGATAGAACAAGTACCTGGCTTAATGCAAAAAATGACTAGGGTCGATACATTTGGCTATAAATTCTTCAAGACTGTGCCCCATCATGGCCGCGGTGTAATAACTGAACAAGTAAATGATGAAAGATAAGAGATCAGGTTTTCCTGGATCTAAGCAACGGCACTGGTAACAACATCCATGCAACCTCAACCTACTGGAAATAGTAGTCAAATATGCCAGAAATCACACTCAATTTTCTTAAAATAAAAACACAAAAGGCGGTGTGGAGGAACGAGAGAAACACATGACATGCACTGAGAACCACTGGAGTATCTACGTGTATCTTCATGGTCAAAAAGTAAGGATTTAGGAGCTAGATTAGCCGTAGCAATAATTTTGCGATATTTGACATATTTTGTTATACTATATTTCTTTTCTTTTACTTTCTGACCCTTCTCTTATGATGAAGTGTTTCATTACGAAACGTCAAACATACTTCTAATCTATTCTCCATTGTGTTAAAACAATAATAACGGTATTGCTTTTTTTGTCTTATTTGTATTAATTTTCGATTCTTTATT
Organism: Octopus bimaculoides; assembly: GCF_001194135.2. Taxonomy (NCBI): domain Eukaryota; kingdom Metazoa; phylum Mollusca; class Cephalopoda; order Octopoda; family Octopodidae; genus Octopus; species Octopus bimaculoides. Next base: position 33,071,615 of record NC_069002.1, on the reverse strand, counting down.
GACATTCCAACATATGTTTATTCATACACATATATGCACATATATGCCCTCATACATAGAGATATACACATACATAGATACATATATACATACATGTGCATATATATATATATATATATATATATATATATA
>NC_069002.1:33070586-33071277 GCF_001194135.2 Octopus bimaculoides | reverse complement strand
GTGTGTGTGTGTGTGTGTGTGTGTGTGTGTGTGTGTGTGTGTGTGTGTGTGTGTGTGAATGTAGTTGAGTGGCTGTTGTGTCCGACTGCGATATGAGTGGAATTACAAATTACACTGAATACTAAACTATAATTAAATGTTCTTCGCCATTCCTTAGAAGACTGTTATTATGGGAAACGTTTGCAGACGTTTGTTGTTGTTTTGAGTAATTCTTCTTTTCGTTGCTTTCCACATAATGGAACGCAGAAAATGTCAGAGATGTTTCATTTATTTTAATAAATGAAACATTTATACTTAGTTATTTGTGTTCCTCGCGAGGAAGAAAAAATGTTATGTGTATGTGTTAGTGTGTGTGTGTATATGTGTGTGTGTGTAGGTGTATGTATATATATATATATATGTGTGTGTGTGTATAGGTATATATGTATATATATATAAATATGTGTGCATAGGTATATATATATATATATATATATATACATATATATATATATATATATACATATATATATGTGTGTGGGGGGGTGAGTGTGTGTGTGTCTGTATTTATATATATATGTGCACAAATATATTTAGTATGTAAGATAGATAGTTATACAAGATATATAGAGGTTGGTAGACAGATATGTCTATATGATGTAAATAATAGGTATGCATATAAATATAAATATATATATAGCTGTATATATAT
>NC_069002.1:33065894-33070352 GCF_001194135.2 Octopus bimaculoides | reverse complement strand
TATATATATATACAAATATATGAGAATATATATTTATATACATAAATGTGTATGTTAAGATAGAAAGAAGATTATAATTTATTTCCGAACTCAGAGACGACGTTAGAACAGCCGAAACATTGGGTAAAGTACTGTGCGTTCGAAACTAACTTATCATCATATTTGTACGCATCTTTGTATGTTTATATGTATGTATATACCAAGGCACTAGCATGAACACGTAGTTGAGATATATATAGATTAACGTTCATATATTTTGGGTATTTATATAAATGATTTGAAGCTTATATAACCATATAGATTTATATTTTGTTTTAGTGCTTAATCTTTTATCCTGAATCTCCTTACTTTTCAAGTGACTGCAATTAAAATTTGTTCCACCCCTCTGCGCCAGGGACCTGCATCATCCATTAGTTTTGGTGGAGCCTGAATAATTTACCTACATCTACTAATAGAATCGACAGTACTCGACTTTTGTTATATAAATTCGTCTTGAAATTCTCCAAAATATGACTTCCGATACGGCTCGTTGTTCAATTTGATTGCAGTGATCAGCAGCGAAGCTCTGTATTGAGAAACAATAACAGAGATGAGTGAAATATGTATATAAAGCTCTTGTTTATACTTATGTCCATGATATGAGATGTGTTGTGCTCTGTGTGGGAATATAATGAACGTACAATTCATGGTGATCTTTAAGCTCCTTTTTGATAGTGCTGAATTTAACCTCTACAAAGTAGAATATTCTCTATGTATGCCTTGAGAAATGCCAGAGCAGTTATAGAGTTGCACTTGCAGATTTGTGACAAAAATATATTGCGAGTAATCCTAAGATGAATCCATTTGACTGTAAATGTTGTTAATTGTGGAATATCTGGATGCTTGTTTCTCTACATATATATGTGGTCTTGTCCGCACGATTGACAAAAATATGTTATACCTGGAATTTGCGACAGATTTTTGAAGCTATTGATGGATGGTAAACCTGTCGAAAAGACAAGCAAAAGGGTGCATCGGAACTTAGGAGGCCGTAGGTCTGCACTGATGGTGGGTATTACTAAATATGGAGAAATTCATAAATACAACTCATATTGCTATCTGGGAGTTTCTGACGTATGATTCAAAGTGTAAGTACCTGCAGTAGTCTTGATTTACCCACTGTAGTTTAACAGGACATATAGTAGTCTCCTTCACTTGCCTCTATGGTGAAAACCATACGCGCAATTGATGTATTTTGGTTAGAGTTCTTAGATTCCATGCTACGAATATTTTAATAGGGAGGAAGCGTGACCATCGTTTACGTTCCTTCATAGATTGGATACAATATGAAGGAATAATTCCATTGAAAGAACACAGAACTGTAGACTAGAAAACAGAGCCTGATTCCTCTGCAGTTCTTAGATTGATAAACAACATATTTCTTTGGGAAAATTTGAGAAACTCGTAAGCTCGTTTCAATTATAGGTCACGTTACAGACGTTCAAAGGAGTAGAAACGTTCAGACATCCATATCACACACACACATACACACGCACGTGTGTATGTATGTGTTTTAAGAGCAAACACAGGGTGACAGAGATAGGGAAAAACAAAAGGTAGTTTAACCAAGCAAATAAAACAGTTCGTAACATAAATATAGCCATGTAGGAAATATTACTGCCAACAGGAGTAAAAAATGTACTTTTCGCACTCCGGTTAATTTAACTAATCTGGAAATTGGGGTAGGTACATATGAATATTTCAGAAGTTACTCCAGAGTCTGTAGTAGTTTTATTCTGCACAAATGGTATATTTGTCCATGGTATATCTACAGTGAACACTGTTCCAGATGATATTCCATTTGTTAAACAAACAATGACGGTTTGTTGATATAAATTGGTTGCAAGAAGAAGAAAAAACATGTATAGCTGATATATTCGTTAATAAAACACGTGTACGAGTGTGCTGGAGAAAATATTGTATTAGTGTTTCATTTCTCCATGACTCTGTCTATCTCTTTCTTCTTGTCACCTCGTCTTTCTGTCTGTCTGTCTGTCTATCTATCTCTCACACGTTCGTTCTCTCGCTCTCTCTCTCTGCCATTCTAAATGTGTATATGTTTTTGTATATATATATACATACGTATATATATGTAAGTATGTATGCATATATGTATTTATGTATGTGCATATAGGTTCCTGTCTTTTAGGGCATAAATGATTAATGAAGAGAAAATGAACTGCTGAGTCTAGACCTGGAAGACGAAAGTGAAAGAAACAAAGTAAACACACAAACACATAATATACATACATATATATATATATATATATATATATATATATATATATATATATATATAATACAGAAAAGACGACACGAAGAGCAAAAAACATTCTTTCATTTTATTTCAGGTCGAAACATTAATTGCAATGTGTAGATTCCCCTTGTCTCCTTCAAAATAAAGTTACGTATATATACATATATGTGTGTGTAGGTGTGTGTGTGGGTGTGTTTGTGCGTGTGCGTGTCTATGTATATATAGATAAATATATATATGTACATATATATATGTAGTATGTATGTATGTTCTTTCGTTCTTGACGGATATTATTTATTTATTATAGAAAATTAGACTTTAGCGAAAGGGGAAATTATTTTCTTTATATTTTTATTACTGAGTTTTAGTGGATTTTGAAGTCTCGTAGATTTATTTCCTCTGCTTTTTATTGCGTGAATATTTGTTTTTGAAAATTACAAAGCAAAAGGAAAGATGGTGGCATTTTTAGCTTTTGATTTTATCTCTGTGTGTTGTTTCTTTTGTCGCAGTAAAGATAGTGGGGATAATTTATTATATTTTATATCCTTCGATTAATTTTGATATTCTTCTGGAAAGATATCAAGGAAAAGGTGGCGTAATGACTGCACAATTCTACAACAAGAAGTGCCTGCAAGAAAACGATTAGATTAATATGCTAGAAATAGAAAGTAAAATCTAACACAAATTCTGACCCTGTTATCTTAGTAAGTCGAAGTGTGTGATCACAGATTCCCATTGTCCTTTCAAAATCCTGTCTAATTGAGAAAGGAGGCCTGAATATTTGGGAGGTGGCACGCTTAGTCGATCATATAGACCACAATGTGCAGCTGGCATTTAGTTTATCAACCCTTAAATAATTGACCGCAATGGAATTTGGACCCAGATGTATGATACCTTCTTGTTTAAAATGCATCAGAATATTGCCATATGGAATGTTTATGATGGCAGGTTTACTGTGCCAAGGCTAATTTGCTTTACACGGAAAAACCACCAACCTGAAAATGATGCAATGCGGTGGGGTGCATGCATGATTCGCATGATTCACTAGGCAGTGTAACTGAAGCGGGAACCAAATGTTTGGGAAGGAAGCTTCTTACCACAAAGCCACTCCTGACACATCTTTTACTTACCGACGTAGCATTATTTAGATTAGATCACAATAGATATCCTACACCAGGCGGAACCTTGTTAGGTCAATTATGGTTGATATCGATAACAACAACACTAACACAAGCAATACTAGAATATGTACAAATACATGTGATCGGTTAGGAATATGGGAAAATATACCCTCATGCGTTCTACGACAAAGAATATAGAACGGTCTGCGTTAGACTGTTGTTGATCACTGATCTACATACTACCAAGCACGCAACAATAACAGCAACATTATGGATATAAACTATCGCCCTTGTTGCTCTCAATACATAACTGAAATACTGTTGAAATTATTCGAACTGTCATCTCTCTGTTCACTCGGCCAGTTTATCAGACCTTAAATTACATGAATTATGCAAGATTTCATGTTTTCCAAACTTAAAATTTCCTGCGTGTTATTATTACAAAATTGTCACAGGTGTACGTATGTTTAATTAAGGAGATGAGAAGAGGGATTGATTAGTAAGAAGTACACGTCTATATGAATACTGGAAAACGTAATGAGATAGCAAATATGGAGAAGAGGAACAGAGTCAGAATTTTAATTAACAGTGAAAAATATTTTCTATTGCGTATATTTTTTTTTTTTAATTGTTATTGATATCGTTGTTGTTTAATCCCAGGTTATTTCCAATTGTTTAAGTCTATGATTCAATGAGTTTCCATTGAGCTCATTGCCTTTCATTTAATGCAGTCATGTTGTATCACAATGTAGATTATTAGTTTATCTTCTTTACATTATTGCTAATATATTAAGACGGTGAAGGCGGCGCGTTAGCAGAATTGTTAGCATGTCGGGGAAAATGCTTGGCGGCATTTCGCATTAGAAAATGCTAAAATAATTTTACAAAAAACATTTCAGTACCGGTTTCGGTCATTGAGACTGTCAACTGTAAGTATGGAAATCAATTAAAATTTGGAAAAATTAAAACAAAAGTTTTTTTTATTAAAGAATATTTGCACAGTATTCAAATACAAGGGGCATTTTACTTGTTTCTGCCTGT
>NC_069002.1:33063818-33065884 GCF_001194135.2 Octopus bimaculoides | reverse complement strand
AAATTATAAGGTAGCCAAAAAAATTTTAGAAATTTTATTTACCACTAGTGGTCTAGCGATAGTAAAAATCAGTCAATATACTATGTATTATTCATTTAAATGAATATATATATATATGTTTACAATTTTTTTATAATCATAAGCATAATTATAATTAGGGATCAGAAAAAATGCTTCACCACATACCAAAATTTTGAAATAGCAGTTAAATACTATTCCACAACCATAATATATCTCCCAGGCAGCAATACTCCCAATTCACACAGGCAAATAGAAAAAAATAACGAATCCACCCGGCTTTGATTAACTTTATAAGCGTTTCTTGATTAAAGAGATGTAAAGAATATTACCGACTTACTTCCATCATCAGTACCGTATAAGTCTACCGATAATGGTTTATTTAACATACCAAACTACTAGGTAAAATTAATTATCAATTATTAATTTTACCCCATATATACCTATCTATCTATCTATCTATCTATCTATATATATATATATATATATATATATATATATATATATATATATATATACAATTAAATTTTTTTCCAAGCGCACAGTCCATGTTTTTAAGTGCTACCAATTGTTTTACATGTTGAGAAATATCTCAAACATATTCTTGAGGCACACACCACATATCATAACGAACTAAAAAAATTGGAATCATAGAAGAAACGTGTTAAAACTGAGAAGACAACATATAGAAAACGCAGAAGGTAAAAAACGGAAAACACAAAACTGAAAACGCAAAAACTAAAACGTAAAAAATAAAATGGTAATAGAGTTATCTTCCTTAGAACTTAACTTGTAAAGCTGGAAAGATACCAAGAAATTAATGAGGAATTGGTTCTCAATTGTTTTGTTGTAAATTTCTTCTTATTTCTTATCTTCAATTCTCTATCACGGAAAAGAACATTGAATATATATATATATATATGTGTGTGTGTGTGTGTGTGTGTGTGTGTGTGTGTATATATATATATATATATATATATATATATATATATATATATATATATATATATATATACATGCATATATATGCACATACATGCAGATAGATAGATAGATGGATTGATAGATAGATAGATAGATAGATAGATACATACATACATACATACATACATACGTACGTACGTACGTACATACATACATACATACATACATACATACATACATACATACATACATATATACATATAAAGATAGGTGTTGCTATTACAAAATATAACAATAAGCAGAAGGATTAGTCATATCTTTTTAGGAGAAAACAACATTTTTGTTTTTTTTATTGAGAGGAAAGTGTTAACAAAGGTTGCCGTTTCTGCTTGGTTGATTTCATTACACACTCTCATGAAGACGAGCAATCTGAAATTTCGAAGTCACAGCCAACGTTTCGTATAACTGAATATATATCTGCCGTCGTGTGCGCGTCTGTTTGTGTATATGTGTGCCTGCGTGCGTGTATTCATAAATGCATGGGTATATACCTCTATTTGCAGACAAATGCAGCCGCATGTATAAAAATCTATACATGTAATCACGTACGGATTTCTTTATAGATACATTTATGCACGCTTACGTACATGCAAACTTGTTGATTTGTAAAAGTGAAAAAAATAATTCTTTATTTCAGTCTTTCAATCGTCGAAATAACGGTTTCTGAGGCTAAAATATTTTACATAGCATATATTATACTATGGATACTTCAAAATATTTCGCTGCATCATTGCATAATTATAGTCTTAATGGGTTAAAAGAAATCGAAATCACAGCCAACAGCCATCTATTATATTATATATTTCAGTATCAATACATGAGACAGTGAAAGTTTTACTCATTATTTTGGTATAACTTTGTGAATATATTTGCGTATGTATGCGTTTGAATGGCTGTTTCGGTTTTAGGTAATGTGTATATGTCTTTCATATACACACATACCTATATACATACATATATACATATGCATGTATATATATATATATATATATATATATATACATATTTTTGTCCATATATGTACATATATATAAACATACATACATATATATATATGTATATAT
>NC_069002.1:33061805-33063383 GCF_001194135.2 Octopus bimaculoides | reverse complement strand
ATATATTCACAAAATTATAATGTATGTTTTCATATATATATATAACATTTAGATTACGAAGCATTTTCTTTTTAATAATGTTAGGCTCTCAAAGTGGAAATCGACGTTACAGTCCGTTGTTATTATTTTTATTAAGCTGGCAGAAACGTTAGCACGCCGTGCGAAATGCTTAGTGATATTTCGTGTGTCGTTATGTTCTGAGTTCAAATTCCGCCGAGGTCGACTTTGCCTTTCATTCTTTCGTGGTCGATAAATTAAGTACAAGTTACGCACTCGGGTCGATGTAATCGACTTAATCCGTTTGTCCGTCCTTGTTTGTCCCCTCTATGTTTAGCCCCTTGTGGGCAATAAAAAAATTAGAAACGTTAGCATCTCGGGTGAAATGCTTAGTGGTATTTCGTCTGTCGTTGTGTTCTGAGTACACATTCCGCCAAGGTCGACTTTACCTTTCATCCATTCGGGGTCGATAAAATAAGTACTAGTTGCATTCTGAGGTCGATGTAACCGACTTAATTCCCTTCCCCATACTGCTCTTTTGTCAAAAATTTTAAATCATTATTATTATTATTATTGAGTGAGAGAGTAGTTCATGCCATCAAAGAGACACCGCTATAAATATATGAAGCCCAGTATGCGCGTCATGACATCCCGTCTGATAAGGGTACACCAGGCACATGCATCCCAACATAATAAGTTCCCAACATGGTCATCCCATTTCACGACAAATAGCGCATGACGTTGCAGGTGGGGCCAAATTAGAATTTTTTAGGTCGAGTAGCCCATGGCGCTAAATAATTTCCTAAATAAGTGTCGTTTAAGGATGTTGAACGAAACACCCATGTTTCCAGAGGTGAATTATCCTAAGCCCTAAACTAATCCTCTCAACACATGGCTGTGGTGCTCCGCCACTACTTCTGCTCATGATCAGAGATGCACATATCCCCAGCCACTTTTTTTTTATCGTGGGAGTACAAAAGATTCCCACTACTGTATTGGACCAGTTTCTTCTGTTATCGGGATTAACTTGAGTCCTTTCTTGTATTACTGTTTGTATTGTTTGTTGTGTGTGTAAGCCTAGGTCTCAAAACGAAAACATGGTGGCATATATATCAAGTACACTTTGTTTATGAATACTAAAGTGGTACTTCGAAAACGTGCATATCCCTTTAGGCTCGCGGGATTAGGAGAGCAAGGACAGCGCAAAAGAAATGTAATTTCCTTTATAATTACACATCAGAGAATAACGAATATGATGAGAAATGGTAAGTGGAATCGTTTCTAGTAGATTGGCGTGTATGAATCTCATGCAAGAATATATCAATATATTATATGCTCTTTTTTTAATTCTTATTTCTTTCGGCCATTTGACTGCGGCCATGCAGGAGGACAACCTTTAGTCGAACACATAGACCCCAGGAATTATTCTTTGTATCAGCATCTTTTGGTATGTTTACATCCCCGTTAAGTTACGGGGATGTAAACACACCAACATCGAGTGTCAAGCGATGGTGTAGAGAAAAAAAACAGACACATAAGCATATATATATATATATATATATATATATATATATATATATA
>NC_069002.1:33055143-33061490 GCF_001194135.2 Octopus bimaculoides | reverse complement strand
ATATATATATATACATATGTGTGCGAGTGTGTGTATATGTGTGTGCGTGCGTGTGTGGGTATTTGTGTACACATACATATATGTACCATCTCAAGGTATGTACTATTCTTTTCTCACCTTATTTACATTTCCAATCTAAAATGTACATATTCTAACGTCTTCTCTAATCTTTCGATATCCACTAATGAAAATCCTATTTTCTGTTTTAGAATTATTTATGTATATTTTTCAATGTTATATGCACTTCATTTTCTCTCTTTGGAGGAACTGTGTTCGGTAAAATTACCCGCGGGTTAATAACGTTACGATGAAAATTTCATACAATTTATTCTACCTTTACAACGCTGTTTTAATAAAAGCCGTAACCTTATAGAATATTAGTTTAAACTGAAATTATTTCCAAATGGGATTTCTGAAGAAAAGTGATTTTATAAATGAAAAACAAATTAAAATATATTAGCGTAAAATGAAAGGAAAATAGATGAAAATCTATCCAAAATCTATGCTACGTTTAGAAAGATTCTAAGAATTTTGGAGTATATTTAATTTGTTGGTGTGCGTTTGTGTGTATGTGTGTGTGTATTTGTGTGTGTGTGTGCGTGTGTGTGTGTGTATGTGTGTGTGTGTGTGTGTGTGTGTGTGTGTTTCTGTGTTTCTGTGTATGAGCGTACGTGTGAACTTGTGTGCATGTGTTAGAATTTGTGTGTATACAGAGAGATGGTCGGACAGATAGACTGAAACACAGATAATGACACAGACACGCTCACACGCATGTACGCACCACACGCATTCACACACACATATACACGCACCCACAGCAACAACACCCACACACGTACACACACACGTAATTCACACACACACACACACACACATACACACACAGAGGCCCATGCATAAATTCATATATACGTGCGCATGTTCGCTTCCACAGACGCGCACATAGACACACACACGTTAAAGAAACATAATGGAGCTCCGAATCCATAATATGCGGAATCGTTATACAGATCCATCTGCTCAGAAGCGCCAAGAGTTAGTCTTGAAATTAAATGTATTTTAAGTTATGAAGAATGAATCTGCGAGTCGTGTACGTGCTTCAGTACGTACGTAGATACATACTTATATCCACCAATGTTTCTATGCATATATGTAATTCAATAAGTTCCTATGCATAGATACGTATGTGATAAGAAACTTGCTTCGGAATCACATGGTGCGCTGCAGCTGTAGTGCCTTCTATTCAAGCTCCAGGCCTACAGGGACCTCTCGAACGAATTTGAAAGAAAGAAACCGTTTGAAGCTCGTCGTGTATATCTGTATATATATATATATATATATATATATATATATATATAACGATGAAAATCCACTATAAAGCTCAATTTAATTTCAATTTTTTATAAATTGATTTTAATTGAGTTTTTACCTGTAATTTGGGATTTTGTCCCTAATATTATTATATATATATGTATGTATGTATGTTTGTATGTATATATATTTCGTTTTGGCATTTGGTTTGCAAGATTCTTTATGTGAGTTTGTGTTGAAGCATATTCTCTTGAGTCATTTTTTTAGTTCCTTATAATTTAACACACACACCGTTAAAATTTCAACTCATTTACTTATTTATTTTTCTAAAATTTTCGCTGCATCTTACAAAGTTTTCTATAGTTGTGGACTACACACACACACACATATATATATATATATATATATATATATATATATATATATATATATATGCTCTTCCGAATTGAAAGACCCGTAGCACTGCTGACAAACGTTAATAATGCCTCAGAAAAAAATCACTAGACAGGTTTTACGAGTAAAACCAACCGACAGTAGGCCCATGGGTAGGCCACGAGCAAGATGGTTGCATGAGCTTCATTAGCTCTGTCATCTCGCTTGTGCATCCCGTATGAACATTTGGAGATGGTTGCTTCTGACAGGACACGATGGAAGGTGTGTCTAATGTCTGAGGCTCTACTCTCCTCGTAGAAATAACTGGGTGATGAAATGAGATCAGAAATGAGATGCTACGCAGTGAAAAGGAACTTGACTATTCAACCGTTTATTATGTCTAATACTAGCAATAAATTGTTAAACTTGAGAAGTATTTTAAATTCGATAAATGACAATAGCCGCACACATTCGTTTACCATCAAATGTTAGCCAGAGGGAAAAAAACCTAGATACCAAGAAGTGGAAAGGAACTTGACTATTTAACCGTTTATTACGTCTAAAATAGGTAATAAAGTGCACAACTTAAGATATGTTTTAAGCTCGACATACGAGAAATAGCCAATAAATATAACACACATACGTTTATCATCAAAAGTTAGCCGCATGAAGAACCCAGATCTTAGATAACAGTGCAATAAATAAATTTAAAAAATTCAGTGACATGATGCTTTGGAAAGTAAGAATGTATAAGTAAGTAGAAAGTTTTGCTATAAATTGGTACAACGAGGATAACGGAATGACGAGATAGATGTTGGCATATAACTACTACTTACCAAACGTCAAAGAACTCTCAGGCGGAATTCCAATGGCAGCTAATAGATTAAATTTCATTTTATCACGATCTCCAAAGTCTGTCATTGCAGACTGCAGGTGTAGTGTCATCTTTAATTTCATTTCCTTTAAAAATTCTTTTACTTAAATAGAATTTATTAATATTTTATACACACAGACATTCACAGAAGAAACTATATGTGCGTGTAGGATGTCTGTGCGTCCATCTTTATGTTGTGTCATTTCTTTTTAATTCTTTTACTTGCTTCATTCATTGGATTGCAGTCATGCTGCGGCAGTTAACGAATCGACTCTAGTGCTTGTCTGTTACGTATTGTTTCGATAAATCTCGTCAATTCCCTAATATAGGGTACGTAAGCAAAGCGACATCTGTTGTCAAATGGTGTATAGAACAATGTACAGATACACACCTAGATGTACACACACACACAGAGGCGCATACACGCACACGCACATATATTGGACCATCCCATAAATAATGCGGTTTATTAAAACTTTTATTTTTCAAAATTAAAATAAACGAAGTTAGTTTTTAATCTAAAATATAGTCTCTTTTATTTTCTACAATGCTCTCCTATCTATCTGGTAAAGTTGCAAAGCTCCTCTTCCAAAATTCACCTGTCTCTGACGGAAAATATTCTTATAGTACTGTTCTGGCCTCCTCAACAGAAGTTTTTTCAGTCCTAATAATTTTGAAGACTACGGAATAGATGATAATCAGATGGGGCAATATCCCACGAATATGGTGAGTAGGGGATCGTTTCCCATTCAAACTGCTCTAGCCATTATAACGTCATCCTCGCTGCATTTCGCCGAACATTTTCCTGAAGGAAGAACACATTTGTCTTGAAACTCAAAGTGTGTGTGTGTGTGTGTGTGTGTGTGTGTGTGTGTGTGTGTGTGTGTGTGTGTGTGTGTGTGTGTGTATGTGTGTGTGTGCGTGTGCGTGTGTGTGCGCGCGCGCGTGCAAGTATACGCATGCAATATATTCTATACTGTAGCGTGATATTTCGTATGAAAATAATCTCTTAACCGCCAAATTCAAATTGATAGATTCATCTACGCGAAATCTTTACTAAATGTATTGAGATATTTGCTAATTAAGCATACATAAATAAATAATCATGAGAAGGAATGGTCTTAATAGTTAATTCATCCGAGGCAGTGGCCCACATGCTGCACACTCACAACATATATACACTGAATTACTATTTCAACAGGCCCTACTTTATTTAACCTTCTTCCAAAGCAATTCAAAGAAGAAAAAAGATCCCATCAACTTTACCTGATGCCAACTTGAAGGGATGCCAGATAAAACCCGTGTACGAAGATGCATCTCAGATGGAACATCTCCCTACTTGAATGGGCCTTGTAACCACAAAACGTGAGTTAAAGATGACTTAAGAGATAGTATCAGGCTGTGACATTAAGTTAGACAAGGCCTGGGCCAATTTTTGGTTGAAGCGTTTCTAAGTTGATCTAAGTTGAAACAATTGGTTATTTAAATTTCTAACATCAGTGTTATCTTTTATAACAATGTTTCTAGAAATATTGCCTGCTTCAAGTAACACACACAAGACATAACACACACATATATCATGCACAGACATGCAAACAAACAAATAAACAAGCACACACAGATATATACAGAAATGCACAAATTTTGTCCGCCCAACGTTTATCTCGACGCGCGACTGATTTTTACCACTGTCGCTATCTTGAAACGCGAACGTTTATAATTTGTTGTGGTGAATCGTTCATATTTGTGAGCTTTGTTGTGGCTTCCTCATAACTACTGTGTATTGGTTCGGCTTATTGTCTCTGTTGACTGTCCATCATCGTAAGGCCCCTTCTTTGCCTGTATTTTTATGAACTTGAGTAGGATTTTGTTGAATTAGTTGGTGAAGGTCATATTGGAGTCATTGTGTTTTGTATTCGTTTTTCTGAATTCGGTTGTTTGTCGAAGTTTTCCGATAATCCCTTAAGAGTTTTGTTTCCTGAATAACGTGATTTCTGTATATTTGTGTTTGTATGTGTATTTGTGTGTGTGTGTGTGTGTATGTGTGTGCGTGTACGTTTGAGTGTGCGTGTATTTCTGCCTGATGTGTTGGGAGTGTTTGGGTGTATACGTGTGTGCGTGCGTTTGTGTGTGCGTCTGCGTGATGTGTAAATGTTTATATGTATGTTTGCATGTGTTTGTGATGTGCGTGTGAGTGATCTCTAAGTGTGTATGTGTGTGTGTGTGGGTGCGTGTGTGTTTGTGGGTTGCGTTTGCGTCATGTGTAAGCATTTGTATGTGTGCGTGTATTTGCTTGTGCGTGATATGTAACTGTGTATATTTACGTGTATGTGAATATGTGTGCGTGTCCCTCATGTGTAAAGACGTATATATGTGTATGTATGTATTTGTATCTGCATGCGCGCGATGTATAAGGGCGTATATAGTGTGTATATGTTTGTGTGCGAGAGCGCGATTTGTAAGTGTGTATATCTGTATGCATGTGCGTGTGCGTGGTGCGTAATTGTGAATATGTGTGCGTGTATGTTGGTATATTGAGCGAATATTGAGGTAGTTATAATTTATTGTGACGCAATATTTCTTAATCCAACTGGGCGGCCGTATTGAACGTGTTTAATAATCATGTTTGTTTGTGTATATATTGCTTTTGAGGGTGTGTTTAATTATTTTTATCTATTCCTATTGTTATTGACCGCGATATTTGTTGATTGAATTTATGCATTAAAACACTTAAAGATGCTTAAGATTTTGGGAGTGCCTCGTATTGTTAATGCTTGACTGACTTTGGCTAATGTTCCTTTTGAATATGCCTTGGTTTATATCGAAGGGGAAAAAACTCGTTGATGGGTGGCAACGCCGTTGCTAACTGAATATATGTCTTAAATTAAAGAACTTTAAACAGGATGAGAGTAATTGACAAATCAATAGCATTGATACAAAAAATGATTCTGCAGGAACTGAGCATCCTATGCTTGGGCGATGCTGTTTGCAGCGATACGTCAATAGTAGCAGCAGCAACAACACCAACTACACTCACATCATCAACTTCTTTACCATAATCATCATTATCACCACCATCATCATTATCACCACCATCATCATCATTGTCATCATCATGTTCATTATCTCCACCTCTGCGATCATCATCATAATCATCATAATTATCATAATCCTAATCATCACCACCGCCTCCACCACCATCATCACTAACCTCATCATCGTCATAATCATCGTCATAATCATCGTCATCAACCTCATCGGCAGCACCACCGCCACCACCATCATCATCATCATCGTGATCGTGATCAACGTCATCACCACCACCAACAACAACAACACGACGACGACGACCACCACCACCACCACCACCATCATCATCACCATCATCATCATCGTCATCAGCAGCAGCAGCATCAATATCAAAATCAGCAACAACTTTAGCTATATTGGTACTGCTGGCTTTCGATTTTTAAGTATTCTACTGTGTCAATATTTTAACAAAATGATGTTACCTTTTTTAATTATAATATTACTTTACAAATTAAAATCAGATAAATTTTAATATCCAAATTTTATCCTTAGCAGCAATATTTTCAGAAAAAAATTCCTTCTTCTGTACTTCAGATGTAATAAGTTGTCCTAAACTTTTCCAAGTGTAATAACTTGTCCTGTAATTTTCCACGTTTGTAATGTTAAGAATAATAATTCTCTTGCTCGCATTACATCCATGTAAATTGCAGCCTTAAGAATATTATTCAATTACTACTGTTGAATGATATATATATATATA
>NC_069002.1:33051406-33053905 GCF_001194135.2 Octopus bimaculoides | reverse complement strand
TATATATATATATATATATATATATATAATATAATATAATATGTATATATGTTGATAGATAGATAGATAGATAGATACATATGCATGTATATATATACATACGTAGGTATATATATATATATATATATATATATATATATACAAGTGTGTGCGTTTGTACGTATCTATGTAAGTATATATGTTTGTAAGTATATATGTATGTAGACGTACATCTCCAATTAATGCTCATGTGTGTCTGTATGTTTTTGTGTCACATAAAGATCATTGGAATGAATAGTGAATACAGTTTCTGTCTTCTGGAATATTCTTTACAAATAGAAAATAACACATTCACTTAGATTTCTGTGTAGGTGTGACTAAGTAAATCTGGTAATCTTCATTTACTTTCTGGTAGTAGTTTTATATTAACGAAATGCATTAATCACTGTTTACATATGTTTATACACCAGGCTTTTGCATTTGATATTTCTTTTATATAAGGTAATGTTTAGAGTATTACAAACCGCAAAGATTTCACAGATTATTCTAAATGTTTTATGTAAGTTCTACAGCTGTTCCAAGGTGTAACTTTATATTAACTAAATTCATTGTAGGAATACAAATTTTTTTTAGTGTTCAGATCTTGTCATAAGGAGCATCTATACACATTCCAAAATCTCAGCATGTGATCTAATACTGTAATTTCTAACGACGTAATGTATTTAAAAATCATTCAAAGACTACATTCCATTATCTGGAACATCATGAGAAGGAATAATTATTCCCTACTGCTTCTAAATTCCGCAAATCTTCATATCTGAGAAAAAGAAAGCACATTTTGCTATTTCGTACTCACCACACCTCTGACATTAAAAGCACGTTTGGAGAAAATGTCGAATTGTAGGCACAAACACTAATCTCTTGCGAAGCGTTTCAACTACCTACACTGATAACGTTAATCCACGATTAGTTCTCGCTTTTTATTCGCACCCATGGTTCCAAAGTGAACTTTCACTATATACTCTAATATTTACACTCCTCTGTTCAATGGAAGAGCACAAGTTTACAATTCGTTTATCTGGTTATGTAACAAGATGTACCGAAGCATTAAACACTAAACAATTGCACTGCTACTATTTTAACAACACTCACAACACCACCCAAATGCTTATATATGTGCGTTTTATTCTCTCCACCGCCGCAGTATCTGTACGAGGTGTAGTCAAAAAGTATCCGACCTTTAGCCAGAAACAATATGAAAAATAGTCTCCTTCAAATTTTTCACCTTCGGAGTCTACACACTTCTACCAGCGCTCCTATCACTGTTGGAAACATTTCTAGAAATCATATATTGGGGTGCTGTAGAGCTGGGCCGTCGATTTTTGATTAATATCTTCTTTTGACTCAAATATTCTCCTTTTGAGTGTTTTCTTACTTTTTATTTTAGCTTTGGGAATAGCCAAAAGTCACACGGAGCCAAATCTAGGGAGTAGGAAACGCGATGAACAAGTCATCTGCTTTGCTTGACGAGGAATGCATGGACGACGTGGGCGGAATTAGCGGGTACGTTGTCATGATGGATTTAGGAGTTCTTTGCTGCCCGCAGGTAGTATTCTTTGTTAATTGTCTGACATTGCCGTGCATATTAATGGTGCACAATACCTCGGCAGTAAAAGATAAAAAAAAAACATGTCATCATCCCCTTAATATTGCTCACTGTCCACTGAAGCGTGGCCATCTTTAAACCGGTTGTAACACTCCTTTATTTGTGGTTTTCCCGTCGCATCATCTTGAAAGGCCTTCTGAATTTTCTTGATAGTCTGGGCTTTCGTATCACCAAGTTTTTGACAGAATTTGATACAGTATCTTTGCACAATGCACTCGGTCACCATGACTCAAAAAGGAGAGGCACATAGCACACTCATCACGTCTGTACTCAACGTGTCACTGCAGGTGAATGGCGCAACCTACTGACACGAAAAACTTGCCGTTGTCAATCATGGCCTCGATCTTACCAATAAATTTGCGATTTCTCTTCTCATCACAACGGTCAGAGCGAATTTCCCAATATGGCGTACCTTCGTAATCACTCATCCAACTCTTTCCGAATCATGTGCACTGTTTTCAGAGTGTTACACAATCACTCTGAAATGTTCATATTGAAACTTTCGGCGTGAATGCGAAGTCTAATAGCGAGTCGTTTCCAAATGTATGGCAGCGCCAATTGCGTGATGTTGCTGTCTTTCTCACAGACGGTGCCCAACTGACGTTATTATACTGTGTGGTCAACCAAATCAAAAACAGAAGAATGCGCATGTATGAAATAAAAAATATAAAGTGGCGACAACTGACCCATCGCACCCTGTAAATATTTTCTGTCTGTGTTCTTTTTTGTGGAGGAGCGAACCCTCGAAACGTTAAAGACTTTTTTCATTTCCTGAGCGTTATCTGTTTGTTGTCTACACCGTCTGTCTAAGTCTCTTGTTTTCTTTTTGTGAATTCACTCACTTTGTATATATA
>NC_069002.1:33049398-33050376 GCF_001194135.2 Octopus bimaculoides | reverse complement strand
ATATATATATATATATATATATATATATATATATATATATATACACCTATATATATATACGTACGTACATGCATGAATACGTATATACAAATACAAACGTAGATATATAAATACATACACATACACTAACATACAAACGCACACATATATGCATGCATACATATTTACATTTGCATGCATATATATAGATATATCTTTTTATCTTTTTATGTGTTAGTGTGTATACAGATATGTATATTAATGTGTGTGTGTGTTAGTATATATATGTGCATGTGTTTACATAGATAGATAGATAGATAGATAGATAGATAGATAGATAGATAGATAGATAGATAGATAGATAGATAGATAGATAGATAGATAGAGATAAATATACAGATATAGATAGAGAGATACATACATATATACATATATCTTTATCTCACTACATATATTGGTCTGTCAGATGTTTCCCTTTTATTCTTGAACATCAATAATACAGAAGGGATGTGATAACGTCCGTATTTCAGCTACAGCGAATCTCTGCAAGATTTAAATATATATGTTTCTTATATTCTCATTTATGAATCGTTGTAGATAAAATCGATATAATATAATTTATGACAACACATGCGAAGCAGAAACGTGCGAGCAAAATTAACCAAGAAAGATGCAGCGTCATTCATTAATGTTTTCTATAGAAGATCTATATTCTACATCAAAGACTATGGGAGAAAAGATTGGACGTCCTTCTGAGGAGCAAAGAATAACTGCTGAAACGGTCTTACAGGAGACTCGTCCTCATGTCTCCCCATTACACGTGCATAAGAGCATAGTTTTGACATTCACATATACATCCACATACACACACATACTCACAAGCACTCACACACTCACACAGACATATAGACATTTATATGTGTGTGTGTGTGTATTCATATATATATATATATATATATATATATGTATGTACATATACATACATATATATATATATAT
>NC_069002.1:33047147-33049294 GCF_001194135.2 Octopus bimaculoides | reverse complement strand
ATATATACATTTTTAAATATACTCAAATACCCAAAATTTCAAGGAGTTCCTGCCTTAAAAACAGGAACTACACCACAGTTATTTTGTGTTCTTTGCTACATTGGTTTCTATTAACCCATTTATTCTATCCGAAGAATTTTTATTCATTAAGATAGAAGAAATTCATATATTTAATTATATATATATAGTTGGCAATCTAGTACCCACCATATATTATCATTATTCTTTTTGAGGCATCCCCTTACGTACCAATCTGCCTGCAACTTTGAACTAAGGATTCTTTTGGAGGAGGGACAACTCTTTTATTGACACGCTGCAAACAATCACAATATTTGTGACCACAAAAGATGAAAAGAGAAATCATTGAAAGCTTCTTAAGTTTTAAAGGACGGTGATCGAAAACCCATGACAGGCAGGTAGCTGGTCAAATTTGAAACGAACAAGCATTGTCGTGAACCACAAAAACCTTCTGGGTAATAAGCCAGTTGTACATACATAATCCGGTTAAAGAATGATGTTATTAGTGAGGGGAAGTATAGCCTCTCTTTATTCCATGACCGGTTTATACCGCAATATTTTGGAGGCTATTATTTCGTAAACGAGAAACAGATAATTTGCTACAAAATACTTGACAAAATAAAGAGAGAATGCGAAGAGCCTAATCTCCCAAGATGCAACCGAAAATGTCGATTATGTCACTTCTCTGTGGAAGATATTGCACACGCGATCAGTAGCAAACCAAAAGTGTCGATATGATAATACCTTTGAATGCACTTTAATGTTGTTGCGAAAACAATATACAATATCATATGTAGGAAGATTATCCTACGTAAAATATAGAAAACATTTCTGTTGTACAATATATTCAAGCATACGTTTCTCCAGAAGGCATATTGCTGCAACTTTCGCATCAAAGCGGCAGCAAACTTCAAACATAACTGGCTTGATAAATTTGCTGGGAACAGAAATGAAAAATAATGTCAAGTTGTAGAGATCAGCTTCCATGCCAGTGTGACCATTTCTTTCCAAACCAGTGAGATAGAGAATATTTACGGACAGCTACTACGAAATCGGTAGCTTCAATATCCGGATTATAAATTTACATTTGTACCTATAATCATTGATACACTTCTTGATATTAGTAAATGTATTCGTTGCAATCTCGAAGATATTTGGGTTTTTTTTTTTCAGACAAAAGAAAGAGACTGGATGCCATACAGTTTACAAATACAAAACGCCAGTGGAACGTGAAGATATGCAATGCTTTTCTGAATTTCAGCCTGTTACTTTGTGTTGTTGTTTGTCATTAGAAATCTGGTGATGGGAAAAAACGTCCTTGCTAGAAAGCATTGAATGTTTCATGCAAATAATATAAAACACACACACATATCACACATACATACGTGCATTCATACGTGCATTCATACTTACACGCATACATGCATACATACACATATATATGGTACGTGTCTACTCCTTACTCAGAGTTTTACCACCTTCTGTACCTACACTTTAGCACCATCATGGCGTGTGGTGTGGCTTTTTAAACGAGGCAATGTTGTTCTCAAAAAGACACCCACATAGATTGAACCTCTGATTCGGACCACCAAGAGCTGTAGATAAGCTCTGCTCTTTGTGGATCTTAACATGTCATTTGAGGCCTCCTTTGGATTTGCAAACCTTCTGGCATACACTTCATTCAAAGGTGTACACAGACATATAGGCAGAATAGTTGGTGAAGGTTTGTTTTCCATGCGTTCGCAGATTAGATTTGAGACCAGCAAAAGACAGGCATGGTCTATCACAGACTGTGCACAAAAAAGGTCATTGTCATTCACCTTCTCGGTCGTTACATTCTTCTATAGATCTCTTTTGAGTCTTACTTGCGTTATTCTGGCCTCTTCAAATGCTTTGATTCCACTCCCCACCTTTCTTCGCCACCCAACTCGATCCGAAGCAAGGGTTTCTATATCTTCTGTAACCATTCCAAGTGACTTCATAGTAGTCCTTATGCCGTCCTTAAACACGCCATCAGCGGTTGTCAACCCGGGTTGCGTGGCAAACACAGACAAAATGACACACACATATACACTCACACAAACGATACAAACAAACACACACACGCCTATACATATTTATATATACAT
>NC_069002.1:33041449-33047137 GCF_001194135.2 Octopus bimaculoides | reverse complement strand
ATATATATATATATATATATATATATATATATATATATATACATTCGCATTCACACGTCCATACATACATACTCACAAACATATACAAACAAACATACATGCATGCATACATACATCCATCCATACATACATACATACATACATACATACATACATACAAACATAGATATATACATTCATATGCACACATGTACATATGTGTGTCAGAGTATGAATGCATGTCATAAATGTACGAGTTTGTATGTCTGTATGTACTTGTGCTGTTTGTTAGCGTATGTATGTGTGTGGGGGTGGGGGTGGGGGTGTATGTGTGTGTGTGTGTGTGTGAGAGAGAGAGAGAGAGAGAGAGAGAGAGAGCTTGTGCGTTTGGGTGTCTGTCTGTGTGTGCCAGAGATGTAAATCTTCTCAAAAATTTACTGATGTATTTTGGAAAGTAAAATGAGACAAAATTGGTTGAGAAGGATGAAATATGGCGTCAAAATATCCGGAAATGTATACATTACAACAGACACATGAAATATCAAAAGTGATGCCTTTAACTGTGTCACTGAAAGTCTTCAGAATAGGAAATCACCAAGAGATTTGATGGCCAGATACTGGTGCGTATATCTGATTATCTATCGGTCTGTCTTTTTGAAATTTGCCTACAAGATCTCTTTGCTGATATAAATATAGCTTACTACTTGACGCTGACAGCAGCAATGACAGAGAACAACACCAGACACATGACAGAATGCTATCAGCTACTTGAATGACACACTTCAAGGTATAAGAATTATGTGGGTAGAATGCTGTGTAGAAAATATATACAACCGGAATTTTAATGTATTATATTACATATATACGAGGGGATGCTGATATGTTCCTGATTTTAATGGTTTCGCGAAAGACCTGTGCTGAGGGCCAAATTTCCGGCTTCTTTTAGAGGGCTTAGGAAAACTGAAGGACCGTTTGAATAAAGTCTGTGAATCACACAGGGGAATATGTTGAATACAATTATAATTAACTGATTTTCCTTTATATTTATTTTTGACAAATCCAGGAACGTTTTAGAAACCGTTCGTTGAGCTAATATTTAATATATAAAATGTATACAACCAGAATTTAATGTGTGCCCTTAATGACGTAGCTGGAAATCAGAGTTTGGTCATGGATTGAACAGGATTTCATAGTCAAAATAGTGATATGCGCCGTCAGACAAAAAACACGGTTACGGTGTGTCTGAATTACAAGCATCCACCTAGTCTCTTTGGTTTATCAAAGATTCATGGATCAGAGTCAGGACCATAGACAATGTGGCCCTGCCTGAGAAATCATACTGAAGTTATACACGGGAAGTAAATTATATTGTTACGTAGAGGATAATGTATTGCTATGACTATATTCGAGGAAGCAATACTTTTCTGTAGCACTCATTGTTTTCAGTAACCCCGTTGATCTTTTTGTTGTACAACACTGAAAGAATACGTCATTGGTTCACAGGAAAACAGGAATAATAGCTTCGCATATGACATTTTCTTGCAGAACCTGAAAAGGAAAGCAACGAATATGAATGGCAAGAAATAGAGTCTTGACACTGTGGAATGATACAGGAATGCAAGATGGTTATGATAGATGTATGGACATAAATGTAAGGGGGAAATATAAGCTAAGCTAGTAACATCTCAATGAATGGGCTGTCACTTTCTATGATATTGGATGAGGAATGCTGCGGATTCTCAAACATGGATAGGATATGATACGATTTTTATCAAGGTGTGCGTATGCAGTGTTTATAACGTCTTAAATTTAATAACGATGGTCGTCAGATCCCTCTTCATTCACTAAATTATTGGCTCACAATATGTTTAATGCAAGAATATGGATTCCAGTATTTGGACTACTCGACTTAACAGAAGAAAATATCCGTCAAAATGATGTTAAAACAAAGCGAGTGTTAACCAATACCATTTATTTCTAACTCAACAACGATATACAACGACTCTTCCTAAAACTAAAACAAGAAGAAGACAGATATTCATATCAATTCAAATATTTATTTTAATATGAACATGCCGGGGGACACAGAGAAACAGACGGACAAAACCTGTTAAGTCCATACTAATGTCTTATAATTTATGTATAATCTGTATACACTTTGTTTATTAAGGTTTCCTCGAAATCGCTGCGAAGTATGTCAAGCATGGCAACGCCTCCACGGAATCATTTTGCATATCTAAGATATAGGAACTTCGGATGTGGTAATGAGCCACAAATTATTCCATTATCATTCAGTTACAATATTCAGTTAGTTATGATGTTCATGTTTATATCGCAATGGGTTTTCAGACAGATTAATGTAGGCGTTTTGGGTGACGTTCATGCAAAGCCGTGATCTAAGGAAGCTTCCAAGTGACAGTAATATTCTTAAAGATATTAACAACCAATATATCGGCTCCTATTTGGAAGGATAATCATTTGTTTTTTTATTATTATTATTTTTGTGAGGAACATGAGCTAAAGACAAAATACTTCACATACAAGAGAAATAAAGAGACAGGAGTAAAACTACGGAAACACTGAAGACGTTTGGCGCGCAAAAATTGAATATATATGTGTGCACGCGCACGCGTATACCTACTACCTCTCTCTCCCTTTTTTCTGTTTCTCTCTCCTTCACAGTATATACGTACGTGTATATATATATATATATATATATATATATATATATATATATATATATATATATATGTTTGTATATATGTATATATATATGCATCTATATATACATATAAATAGATATATAGGCACACAAATACATGCATACAGATATGCATACACACACAGCCACACCTACAACCACCCCCACTAACACACACACATACACATATGTATATAAGATTCCAATACCTTGTCAGTAAAATCCAATGCAATAGTATCTAAAATTGGTCATTCCAAGTATAAAGTTTGTACACAGTGCTATTGATTCCAGGGTCTTAATTTAAACTGACCTAAAAGTAGGGAATGCATTTGCAAGGTCAAATCGAAAATAAGAAGAGATGAATGAACAAAAGAGAACAAAAGAGAAAAGAGAAGAACAAATAGAAGAATAAAAGAAAAAAGAAGAAAAAAACAGGAAGAGAGGACTAAAGAAAGGACAGAAAAAAAGAAAACAAGAAAACACAAGGAGAGAGTTAATAAGGGAAAGTGTACCAGTTAGTGGTCAGTCAAGATAATTTGAAAATAGGAATTGGGAGAGGAAGGTGATACAGGGAGAAAAGTATTAGATTGGATTTTACTCACAAGGTATTGGAATCTTATATGTATACCATTCTGCCTAATAATGGATCTACAAACGCAATATCCCTGCATATCTCACATCTATTTTCATTCCTCCACTTCCCTCTCTATTCCGTATCTTATCTCAATTAACTATTGCTAAACCATGTTCTGCCACCGTCTCCGATGAAAGGATATAATAAATATCCTGGAAACAGCTGTAAGACCTTCTATTATTAATTGTTCGCAAATCTTCACAGCCTTGGGTTTTTATCTCATTCTGAAAAATAAAATTTTATCTATATATAGACACGCTGATATATGACCTACGTCGGACTCTTTATTCGCATAATCACCAAACCTGGAGCTTAACTCTGGTCTCTAACAGTTTGTACTTCTCCGGTTGAGGGCACACCTGAGAACAATAGTGGCTGAGTTTCTTCCACTCACTTTAGATTCGCGGATCTTCCGTACCAGGGCTCCACCATATGGCCCCCTTCAAAGTCATGCTCAGGACATATATACAAGCATATATACATACATGAATATTTATTTATGAATACATGCATATACGCAAACTTATTTTCATACATATATCCATAATGTATGTAGAGCGTAACGTGTGAGACTGGCGACAGATCGTATTTGGTTTTCAACATGGTGTTTGTGTATGTGGCACTCGTTCCAGAGAATATAGACAAACGCAGAAAGAACAACAAGCCCTTGCCATGGGTTTACATATTCTGTATGAACTGTATAAACTCTGACTAATAGGGTTTCTCCAAGATAACTGGCAAGTAATTTATAAGTGACAGATGAGATAGCCCAAGTAAGAAGAATGTCTTCATGTCCTCCCGGAGAGCTCCTTATCGCTAGAGATGCAGTTAACGATCTATTGGATAAACTAGCAGGAAATTCTCTGTTATGGCTACAAGACTCAATAAGTCTTGTCAAGTTTCCATCTGCGAATGCCAATACCATTACAAGAAAAACGAGAACACTGTGCACCTTTCACTGAGAAGAAAATCAATTACTAAAGTCACAAGCAGAAATCGTTTATTTCGAAGAATATTCCATGTTGTGAAGTTCTTTATAATATTGTTCTTCCGGTTAGAGAAAGCAGCAATAAAATTAATTACATATTCGGAGTTGACAAAGAATTCCTGAAGAGGTACTCCGAGTTTGAAGCGGAGCTGTTATATGCGAGTCAAAATTCGCTGAACTAAATATCATTACCAGAACCATATTAACAAAAGGCACGAAAGGGGCTGTATATCAAGGAACTTTTCTATATCAATAATAGTTACAGGAAGCGACGGCCTCTCTACATCTCTGAATCCACCATATTATCATGTTGTTGGCACTCCGTCGCTTACGACGTCGAAGGTTCCAGTTGATCCGATCAACGGAACAGCCTGCTCGTGAACTTAACGTGCAATTGGCTGAGCACTCCACATACACGTGTACCCTTAACGTAGTTCTCGGGGATATTCAGCGTGACACAGTGTGACAAGACTGACCCATTTGAAGTACAGGCATAACAGAAAGAGGAAGAAAGAGTGAGAGTAAGTTGTGGGGAAAGAGTACAGCAGGGTCCACCACCGTCCCCTGCCGGAGCCTCGAGGGAGCTTTATGTGTTTTCGGTCAATAAACACTCACAACGCCCGGTATTGGAATCGAAAGCGCGATCCTATGACTGCGAGTCCGCTGCCCTAACCACTGGGCCATTGCGATTCCACAAGAATAAAGTATATAGGTGAAATATCCCAGGAAAACATAAAAGCGACGCAAACTCAAAAGGATACAATAAATATTGCTACTTGTGATAGCGACTAAAAGTGAAAGAAAGTGGTCAAGGCGAACCGGGTCATGGATGTGAATGACGCATTTCAAACTTTGGAAACAATGAACGCCTAATGACGTCTTAATGATGGAAATTACAGTTCCTGTATCCAAGCAATAGAAACTAATTCGATGACATTAACGTGAGAGCTGATGAAGATTAGAGAATCATAAAATGGCGGTGAATAACAAGAGAGAAACAAATGAAATCAACTGCGTCCTCGCTAAGTAAGAGATTAGCAAAGATATTCACAGGAATGTGAGATGTGAGATGCACGTTCAATTATTCAGGGAGAGTACAACGCACATTTCAGAAGGCAGCATTGTTACCACAACTGACAGAATACTTGGCAGCATTTCATCCGTTTTAAGTTCTGAGTTCAAATACCACCAAGTCGAAGCTAAGGGGCCGATAGAATAACAAACCAGTTGAGCAATGGTGTAGGTGTAAGCTACTTGAACCCTCCGCCAAAATATAAGGCTTTTTGCCAAAGTAAGAAACCTGCATGTATACATGTGTGTGTGCGTGTATATATATATATATACATATAAATATATATATTTATAAATAAATAAATATACATATAT
>NC_069002.1:33040527-33041224 GCF_001194135.2 Octopus bimaculoides | reverse complement strand
TATATATATATATATATATGTATGTGTCTGTATGTGTGTGTGTGTGTGTGTGTGTATGTGTGTGTGTGTGTGCATCTACTGCCATGCTGGAGCACCACTTTAGTCGAACAAGTCGAACAGAGGACTTAGTCATTTTAGGCCTAGTCATTATTCCACCGCTTTCTTTTGCTGAAACGATAAAATTTTGGGGAGGTAAACACGCCAACATCAGTTGTCAAGCGATGGCGGGGGTGGCACACATACAAACACATATATAAGCATATACGCATACACACATGTAGAACGATACCAGCCATGACATACATATAAGGCATGTTATACACGCGATGATAGAGGTGCCAGATGATATTAGAGTTCTGTTACCTGCTTTTACGATCTCATTTCAAACCCAGACCTACGTCAGATTCTAATCCCATTTATCGTGGTGCCCATAATAATATATATCGCATTATTAGACAAAGCTTATGCAAATAGGATATATACTGCTTGAAAATGTCTACTGGTTAACCATCGAGAGAACTTTATATATTAAAATATATTACAATAATTAGGTTTGAAACGAAGAACTGCCACCTGCAGTGTGATACGATGGGAACACGTATAAGCTACAGGATATGTGCTGACATTTGCAATGAATACCACATACTGTTTTAGCTATGTGTCCTGTATATATATATATATATATATATATATATAT
>NC_069002.1:33034135-33038775 GCF_001194135.2 Octopus bimaculoides | reverse complement strand
TATATATATACGCACTTGTTCATATAGATAGATAGATTGATGGATAGATAGATAGATAGATAGATAGATAGATAGATAGATAGATAGATAGATAGATAGATAGATAGGTATTCTTTTATTAGTTTCCGCCATATGTGTCTCTATCTATGTACGTATATAGGAGAAGAGAGAACGTAAACATTTCAGGTATTCAAATATTACATCACGAAATACAGTGTATGCAGTCAAGGGACTTCGAGTTATCCTTGATATAAACAGTACACTTTTCCTTACGTCTCCAGTTTCGCGCAATTTTGTTTATATGGATTTTTCATTAGTTGATCTGATTTGCATACCTTTTATTATTGACATTTGATGTTATATCTTTAGTCGTCGTCGTTTCATTTGCCAATATATTTTTAATTCTATATATTTTACATAGTTATTGTGTGATTTTTATTCTTTCGCTTTTTCCACTATTCATTAATTCCTCCTTTACTACGTGATTTCTCTATTACATAACTCTATATCTCTATATTCTATTCACATATTTATTTTAATAATCTTTCGTTTTCTTTCTCTTACAACCTGATTGAAAACATCCATGCGATTTGTTGGCACATTTTCTATCTATCTAGAGATATTTCTCCCCTCAGGTAGGTAGGTAGGTAGGTAGGTAGGTAGATAGGTAGGTAGGTAGGTAGGTAGGTCGGTAGGTCGCTAGGTAGGTAGGTAGGTAGGTAGGTAGATAGGTAGTTAGGTAGGTAGGTGGGGAAGCGGTAGGTAGGAATGTAGATAGGTAGGTAGATAAATAGATAGATACATACATACATACATACATACATGCATACATACATAGTGGGATAAAGCAAGTGATAATCAGAGATGAATTAGAAAGAAAATATAAGCTAAATACATATACTTATATACGTATACTTGCGTATATCATATATATCCATATATAATTTTAAGTGTACACACATTGATGCATATTATATATATATATATATATATGTATGTGTGTGTGTGTGTGTGTGTGTGTGTATGTGCGTATATGAACGTATGTATGTATATATGTGTATATGTACACACATTGTGTTGGTGATTGACAGAAGTATACAATAGTAAATTAGATTAAGTGATAGATGCTGTCGAAAGATGGATTGAATAGCATGAGAGAATCACATAATCGTAAAATAAACTAAATTAAATTAATTATCGAATAACAATAGACGTAAAGCATTGTTCCTAGTTATAATGTTAATGTTGAATAGTGATCGCTTTCTGGTTTAATAATCTATCATCGGATGTGCAGTTAAGCATTAAAACCTAAAGTAACAACAACGAAGCTACTGTGTTATTCACCTGTTTTTTCTGTCGTCTTTGTTTTTTTTTTTCATGGTGTCCTCCATAATATTATATTGCATTACTATGAAGTATGCCTAACGCAGCAGCGACTTAATAACCGTGATACAAACTTATTGTCTGAGATACACCAACGCATTGTATAATTATGTATGCATGCGTATATCTATTTGCGTGTGGGAATGTGGGTGTGAGGGTGTGTGTTGGTGTTGTATGTGTGCGTGTCTGTACCAGTGTGTGTAATATTTTCGATATGTGCGTTCGTCAATAGAGCTATATCGTATGTAATTATTTAAATATTCATGTACGACTGTTGTTAAATGCACAAGAATTCAAAATGCAGTCTCTACTGACTCGGTGTATCGCGTGACCAGTCACCAACTCACTCGAATAAAGTCTATCGCCGTTTATAACCCTAACACTCTCGACATATCCGTGAGCAGATATGTTTTAAGTTGGATTATGAATGCGTCTATCCTGCCCTGATCAGCATGAATCTATAGTAGTAGACTGTCGCACAAGGTTCCACACAGTGGGACTACAACCGGAAAATGAAGATGGGAAACAGACATCTTACCGCGCAGCCACGCCTGCGCGTGTGCATATCGACCATCCCCTCTCCATTGTCTTCTCATAGACAGGCTGATTTTGTTGCTTAAGTATTTTTGTTCCATCATCTCAATAGTAGGAGTTACTTTCGTTTTTTATCATAGAGGCTAGGTTATCTTGAGCGATTTTTACGAATGCTATTGATTAAGCTACTGGTAGTGCTGATTTCTGGTTTTCCAAAACCCGACGGACGAATCGAAAATATTCAATTATAACTTCCTGTGCGATATTTTCTTCCTTATGCCACTTAATCTCAAAAAAAGAGATCATATATGTTATTATTTCGTTATTATAGACTTCTCAAATGTGGAGAGTTGACAGAAGTGTTAACTCGCCCGGAGAGAATACTTAGCTGCATCTATTCCGCCTTCACGTATGAAGTTCAAATTCCGCCGAGGTACACTTTGCATTTCATCCATTCGAGATCGATAAATTAAGTACCAGTGAAACACTGGGCTCTAAGTAACCGAATAGTCTCCTTCCCTAAAATTTCAGGCCTTTTGTTTAGAGTAGAAAGGATTATTTTGGACTTGTCAATGGCGGCGATTTGGCAGAATTGTTAGCACGCCGGTAAGAATGCTTAGCGGCATTTCGTTCGTCTTTATTTTCCGAGTTCAAATTCCACCGAGGTCCACTTTGCATTTCATCATTTCGAGGTCGATAAAGTACTGATTGAGCGCTGGGGTTCGATATAGTCGAATTAGTCCCTTCCTCAAGCCTGCTGACTTAGTGCCAACAAACTTTGAAATCATTATTATAGAGTTGGCATTAATCTAATACGTATCATCTAAGAATTTTCTTTTTTTTTTCCATATTTACTGATATAAATAAGGCGACGAGTTGGTAGGACCATTAGCGACATTTCGTCTGCATTTATGATCTGAGTTCAAATTCCACCGCGATGAATTTTCCATTCATCGTTTGGGGTTCATAGATTCAATACTAATCTAGCACTGGGGTCGATGTAATCGACTACACACCCACAGACACACGCATACAGAAACAAACACACACACAAACACACAAATACACACACACAAATTTCAAGCTTGGCGCTTATAGTAAAAAATATTATTACTGATACAGATTTTGGTGTTGATTTTTATCTTTATTCTCTGTTCGGCTTAGATGCTAAATTTACGATCCTTTAGTGAAACGCATTTTTTTGTTCTTCATATGCATGTAGACCAACCTTTACGGTAAACTTATATATAATTTCTCTTCAACTGAATTCGCTGTTCATGATGTATTCTACTGTATTGGTTGTTCTCTTTTTATATATTTCAATTGTGATCCTCAAACGGAAATGTTCTGACATTCTAAGTAACGTAATATTTGGGATAATACTGTTAAGAAGATCGTACACATTCTATATCCCCATCTTCAGTTATTTTTAGTACTTAAGTTGTGCTGCTAAATCCGTCTTCTGAAACAACACAATAGAGCCCGTTTGCTCCGGTTTCAGGATGGAATTTCGAGAATATATCTTCGTTCATTGTCTACTTATGCTTGTTACTTTATGTAGAATTGCTCGTGGCTCATATAGGATCAAATCCTTCCCAAGCTAACTCTATATATCATCGTCTCAGGCTCGACGAAATAGAGAGAACTAGTGAAGGACTAAGGTCAATAGTATCGATTAACCACATTTCTTAAAATCTGTTGGTTCTGTGACTATATAATAAGACATTATTGCAAGTGCAAGCAAGGCGCGGAGGTGGCGGAGTCGTTAGCACGCAGGACGGAATGCTTAGCGGTATTTCTCCAATGACTACGTTCTGAGTTCAAATTCCGCCGGAGTTGATTTTTGCCTGTCATAACTTCGTCGATTAAATTTTTATCAGTTACGCACTAGGGTCGATGTAATAGACTTAATCACTTCCCCCAAATTTGAGACCTTGTGCTACCAGTAGAAAGGCGGTGAGCTGGCAGAATCGTCAGCGCGCCCCGTAAAATGCCCAGCGGCATTTCGTCGGTCATTACGTTGTGAGTTCAGTTTCCACTGAGGTCGACATTGTCTTTCATAATTTCACAACCTTTTAATCTTCAGCCAAAATTTGAAATATCACAAACGCAAACAATAAGAGCGAGAGTCGTCGATGAGCCCGCTACTCAAAATGTGATGACGTATTAATTTAGCTCAAATATGTCTTGAGTCCCAGCCGCGCCGAGCTCCATATTACATATTTGTGGAGTTTCGTGAACAAAATGATAGTCACGTAATGTGGTGGATTATATCGAGAATATTTCTTTCGCCTTTAAAAGTAACGCTTGTATGGATGCCGACATCAGTATCATTTCGAACGAGGAGAGGTACAGCAATATAACTGCACGTGTGCTGTTGGCGATTTCGTTTTCTCCTTTACACTTTGCCCTCCCTTTCTCCTTTCCAACGAAGAGCTACAACTCGAAATGTTACACTCTCTCATTTCACCGATCGACAGGCAAATACATTTCCTGTGCACGCCCGTATTTGTTTTCATTCGTTTATTTGGATTCTTAGTTTATTTGAACTGACCTCAAAAAAGCATACAAACATACCTACCTAAATACGTACATACACGCATGCATTTATAGTCAACAAGACGAATAGATCGGAAGGCACATAAAACTGAAAAGTGAATAGACAGGGCACACATTCATCTATACATATATATATATACATATATATATATATATATGTATAT
>NC_069002.1:33030896-33032325 GCF_001194135.2 Octopus bimaculoides | reverse complement strand
GTGGTGGCGGCTTTGGTGGTGGCGCTGGTGGTGGTGGTGGCGGCTTTGGTGGTGGCGCTGGTGGTGGTGGTGGTGCATAATGTACGCGAAATTAATCAGAATGGCGTGTGAAACCGGACCTGTTTATTAACATCATAAAGACTACATACACACACACACACACACACATACATACATCCAGACACATATATAGGTGCATATCTGTGTGTGTATGTGTGTTTGCGTTTGTCTGTGTGCGTGAGTGTGTGTTTCTGTGTACATATGTGTATCTCTGTGGATGTAAATAATACTGGATGTGTGTCTACGTGATATTAGTGTGTATTGTGTGTGTGTGTGTATGTACGTCTGCGTACACGTGTTGTGTGTGTGTGATTGTGTGTGAATATCTTCTATTGGGTAGGTTCAATTGGATATGGCAATCCTTTGATTCGGTTCGCATCATTCTAACGAATCCCGATTCAAACAACTTGAAATCGACAAATTACAAGAGAAGCAGATTTATTTCGAGATCACATGTTACACGCTGCTGCTACGACATATGCCGTCACATGATGATGATGATGATGATAATCATCCTCACCATCACCATCATCGTCATCATCGTCATCATCCCCGTCATCATCATGTCATCATCATCATTATCATCATCATTATCATCACCATCATTACCATCGACAGTATAATAGTTATCTTCCTCGTTGCCGTAGTAGCTAGTAGTCGACATCTCGATCATCATCATCATCATCCTCATCATCATCATCATCATCATCATCATCATCATCATCAGCAGCAGCAGCAGCAGCAGCAGCAGCAGCAGCAGCAGCAGCACCAGCAGCAACGATATCGCAGATAGAGATGGCAATTTAATTCAGCCAATATAGAAATGTTCCTTTCTTGTATCTGCAGCCTCCTCAGATAATTTCTACAAAGACGCCGTACTACTTTTTCACTTATATTTACTCATTTACTTCAATATCTGATTATACGTGTGATATATATATATATATATATATATATATATATATATATGCGTATGCGTGTATATATATATGTATAATGGAATTTACTAATGTAAGTACTTATATGTACATATGTAGTAAGATAGATTGATAGATACATGGACAGAGACAGACAGACAGGGAGACAGAGTGACAGACAGACAGACAGGCAGACAGGCAGATATATAGATAGATAGATAGATAGATATATAGATAGATAGATATATAGATGGATACATAATACATACATAAATATATACATGCATACATACATACATAGATTAAAAATCGATATATAGATAGATAGATAGATAGATACATACATACATACATACATACATACATACATACATATATGGATGGATGGATGGATGGATAGATACATAGGTAGTTAGATAGATAGATAGATAGATAGATAGATAGATAGATAG
>NC_069002.1:33027714-33030662 GCF_001194135.2 Octopus bimaculoides | reverse complement strand
ATATATATATATATATATATATATATACATACATAGACAGATATATATATATTTGTATATATTAGCACATGCACAACCCACCTATTTATATACACCCACATATATAAATATATGTGGGTGTATTTGTGTGTGGGTATATTTGTGTGCGGGTGTATTTGTGCGTGGGTGTGCACGTGTATGTATATAGATATATATATGCCCTCAGATAAAAAGAAGGGACAAAGATTAATAAGTACTATACATGTATACACTCATATACATGCGCAGACGCACAGCCACACATGCATATATAAATACTTACATGCGCGCGCGTGTGTGTATGTGTGAATATATATATATGTGTGAAAATATTAGAAGAGATGACTTTTTGAGGTAATAAATTTTATTTTGATCTTAACAATAAGGTCTCTAGTGAATTACTCACCTATGAGTTTCAAGCATCAAACGTGCTTTTACTGGGTGCTTAAGGAGCAAAAATTTTTACATAGCCAAAAACATTTGAAAATATATATATATATAAATCGTGTATATATTTTCCTATTTACATACACACCTACATACATGAATACACAATATACATATATACACACCAGTACACACGCACACACAAATATATATATATATATATATATATATATATATATATATTTCCCGAGCGTTAAACTAATACATCTGTTTGTTGTTTACACACCCGTATTCGTCTTTTGTTTTTGGTAAATTCTCACTATATAGATATATATGCACAAACATATACACAGAGAGAGGAAGAGAGAGAGAGAGAGAGGGAGAGAGATAGAGAGAGAGAGAGAGAAAGAGTAAGGTAGGAACATTTTAAACTACATACGTTGTTCTTCGTCTGAGGGATATTCGTCGATGTCCTATACATTGCTTTGTAATGTTATGATTTTCAACAAGCTACAACACGATGAAGAGAGGAGACGGGCTGATGATTGCACATCGACCTACTAAAGAAAGCATCCCAATAACGTATTTGCAGAGTACTGACTTATGAAGGGCAGGTACTAAAATCCGTGTTAAAATTATATATTACAAGAAATAAGGCCTTCCTTCATTACAATAACACTTTGCAGATCAATGGATTCAATGATAACATAACCAAATCTGAGATTATACACCGAAATGTTTGCACGTTCCTGTGTGAACATTCCCTAAATGTTAAGAAGTCTAATTTCGCCGAAAGTTTTCTAATCTGAAATGATGTTCACTAGCCTATAAAACATCAAAATAATGAAGTATTTAAATGACACATCAATTAAATAATGCTTGCGCTAACAACAGGGAACACGTTATATTCTATATCACTACGCCTGTACGTTTCCATTGAATGCATGTTGAAAAGCAAAAGATATAATATACGAAGCAGATGTACCTCCCACCAAATCAAACAATGATGTATTGCACGTTACATAATGATCATACATATTTGTGGTATAAAAAAATATCTGTTTCGAGAACAGCGCATACGGATTACCAATGAAAGTTCGAGACATTAAAAGAATTAAAGAAATATAAAACATATCGAAACATTAAACGAATTAAAGAAATATAAAACAGATCGAGACATTGAAAGAATTAAAGAAATATAATACAAGATGAGATAGTTTTACTGCTGAAAATAGTCCCATGTTTAAAGCCTGGTACGTCTGCGTTCTACCTAAAAGTTGGTGACTAAAAAAATGCTTCTAAGAACAACAAATATGTAATATTATGGGACTGTCGAGGCATATAAATAACGGAAATACAGTTTGTGATATTGCAGCACTGCTGTAAGTATATTTTTTCTAAAATCCTCATCTTTAAAACCTTGCATACATCAGACTTCTATTTATGTACAGGTAATTAAAAGGAAAGCGTCCATATATAAAAGAACATTTAAAGATTGAGATATTAAAAAGAAACTGAAATGAAAGATCTGATTAATGCACTGCTGAAGAAACCTTACATTGAGGTCATTATCTTCGCAATGTAGATAATTTCACAAGCGATTAATTATCGCATAGCTGAGATTTAAATTTGCTAACAATTGCCGGACTAAAATAAACGCTCTAATGCCCTCTGCCTATTCATGGTTTCTTTCTTCTGTACCTCTTTCAGCATCTGCCTATTAACATATGAACTAGAACATATGTGTGTTTGCATGTGCTAATGAATGTATCAATGCATTAATCATATTAACTGAATGCACCCTGAACTTAACATCAGACCAAAGAGCCTCCAACTGAAACGATCTCACGAAATTGAAAAAGTAATATGCGAATGTTAAATGCTCTATGATGAAGGAAAAATAAAACTAATAAAAATAAATCTAGAAAAAAAAATAAATACTCTTCGGAGGGAAATAGTCAATCAGCTGACAGGTAACACTTAATTCTCACTCATATGTTGAATGTTTCCTCCTCATATTCTGCGTAAACTGCTTTCTTTCTATATAATTGTCGCCATTTTATTTTATTTTATGTAAATCACTTCACCGCTTCATTTTCATTTACACAAATGGTTGAGGAGATACAAAAGGAATTAACTTCATTTTATCCAGAAGGATTTAGGGTGTTTGTAAATTTTCTTCGTCACAGTACAGCATATGATATCAGATAACTGTATTTATAATACATATTAATGTAAGTTATGATATTGCCTTTCTTCTATACAGTCGTAGAAACCTCAATGAGGAAACAAAGTAATCTAAATACAGGTCTAATTAACAACTCAGATTGCAAACTCCGAGTAATTCAATACAATTAATAGTAGGCATCGCTTTTAAAATACACACACACATAGACACACGCACACACACACACACATGCTCATGTGCACAGCTTACCCCGCCATCCCATTTATATATGTGTGTGTGTGTGTGTATGTGTGCATGTGTGTGTGTGCATGTGTGTGTGCATATGTACATATATATATATATATATATATATATA
>NC_069002.1:33025313-33026645 GCF_001194135.2 Octopus bimaculoides | reverse complement strand
TATATATATATATATATATATTAATTTATATATTTACACATATGTACATAGAATCACATGCTCATTCGCAGATATACTCGGTAGTTATATAATAAGGCAATACACACAATTGCCTCAAACACAAATGCTTACACATCACAGACGATACAGTTAGATACATTGCTGCATAGACACACACACACCCGCGCACTCACCTGTCATTTTATACAATTTTGTGTCAATACGCTGGATTTTTTTTTTTTTTACGTATTCCATATTTCCATTTTCCAAGAATTCTTTGTTAGGACTAATCAACGCCATTATCAATAACAATAATTTTCTTTTCAGAAATTTTTCTTTCAGAAATCATACGCTATTTATATATTTATTTTTTATTGTTTGTATTGTAGGATTTTTTTTTTCTTTTTGCCGTGTTTCTGTTTAAGCATTTCGCTCTCTCGCACCAGCGCCCTCTCTCTGTCTCGATCGCTCCTTCCCTTCCTGATCCATTTAAATAAGCTGAAATGCTGATGTCTCTGCTGAATCATCTCCGTTGAGATAACTACCTTATAAGGGTGTAATTTGAAAAAAAAAGTGAACATATAATAATAATAATAATAATAATAATAATAATAATAATAATAATAATAATAATAATAATAATAATAATAACAGCAGCAACAACAATATTGATCAACTTCGTTATTGATATTACTATTATTACCCTTATTATTATTTATTATTTTTGCATTATTATTATTATTATTATTATTATTATTATTATTATTATTATTATTATTATTATTATTATTATTATTATTATTATTATTATTACGTTTAACGGAGTTGAGACAATAATAATACTAATAATAATGATAAAAATAATGATGACAATAATAATGATAATAGTAATGACGATGATGGTGATGATGGTGATGATGATGATGATAATGATGATGATGATGATGATGATGATGATGATGACGATGTTGACGTTGACGATGAAAAAAATGATAATGTTAAAGAACCTCAATGATGAAATCGCGTTGAATCTAATACGAAAATGACAAGGAATAAGTGAGGCAAAATATTCGTTATAATGAGAATGCTGGTAGGAATACTAGCAATCTTCGTTAAATGCGTGGAGGATGAGTGACAGAGACATTCTGTTGTTAAACTAATAGATCTTGACACTGAAATAATAGCAAATTAGATCTCAGAATGTCTGAATATTAATCACAACAGGTTCGGCTCTCGGAATACTTGTTAAAGTCACGATATATCTATCTCAGTGTGTCTGAAATTATGCCTATATTCTATGCGTGCGCTCACACGCACATGTATATATATATA